>NC_142173.1:32859385-32922236 GCF_029865625.1 Vigna umbellata | reverse complement strand
CTTACTGAGTTTGGTAACGTGGAATTAGTCTTGAAATTTGATGATAAAAGATTTGAAGAATATAGATGTGAAAATATCTTATTTTCAATAGATTTAAGGATAATGAGAATAATAATAATTGAGAATTGGCGTGTAGGAAAGGAAAGGAGGAAAGAACAAGTTGTGTTTGTTGGCAATAAGAAACGAAAGAAGAAGAGAGAGATAAGGAGACCGTAAGGCCTAAGGGTCGGTGGCCCCAAACCATCCTCTGCTAAGGGACACACTAGACTGTGCTGTGTAAGGGCTGCATAATAGGGACATAAATTACCCTCCATTTTTCGTTTTGCTACTTCATTACACTAAATTATTTCCCCTCACAGAATGCACACTTAACAAGGATATCAGGAAAATGTATAAGCCAAACAAACGGACAAAAGAGAGAAAGAGAGAGAGAAAAAAATGAGATATGGGTATGCGTATGGGGTGGACAAGTATGCTTACTATTATTTATGTAGAACGCATCAAATGATTGAGAAATAAGGGAAGAAGAAGAACAAGAAGAAGCAGCCAGTTACTCAAGAACCAAAATTTTATGCATAACAAAACAATAGCTAGCTAGCTAGAGAGAGATAGAGTGAAAAAATAGAGATATGAGTAGGTTTTCAGAGTGATGTTGTTTTCTTCCTCTCTTCCTCTCAGAATTCTTGCTGTCTCTTTTTGATAAAATTCTTCTTGGTGTTTTCTGGGTTTAATCTGAAACCTTTTTCAACAGACAACAAAAATCAAACATACATATATAGCCTCACTCAGGTCCTTGTTCTTTCTCCTTTTTTATTCATATGTCTTTTGTTTCCCTTCTTCTTCTTCTATTCTGCTTATATTATTTCCAACAGACAAGTTTTTTACTTTTCTTTGAGAACTTCCAGATTTGCTCTCATCTTTGGAAAACAACATGGCTTCTGGTTCCTCATCCACACCCTTTTTGGGAATCAGACAAGAAAATCAAACTCAGGTTTCACAACAGCACCAATCCTCCACGGCTGCTTCCTCATCTACTACTACTACTACTACTTCTACTACTACCACTCCAACCACAATGCCTCAGAAGAAAAGAAGGAATCAACCAGGAACACCATGCAAGTAGCTCTATGCATTCTTCATTAGATTCCATTATTACTTAAAAAAGCATTTCCATGTTCATGTTAAATACCCCTTCTGTCTGATTTTGTTTCTAGATTTTCTTTTTCTCTCCTGACAAACAATCATGTCAAGGAAACCCTAAATCCTGCTATTACATATAGGACTAGGAGTTTCTTTAACTCAGTAAAGGCTGATTACAATGGCAATGATTCTTAATTTCTTCTATGCTTATCTCTACATTAAAATTTTTTAAATCTTGGCTTTTCACTCTCAGTATGTATACTTGAAGCATTAAATTTTCTAACTATTAGTTGTTTGGCTTTATTCAATAAAGTTTTTCTTGAATTTTCTAAGTTGGCTTTATTTAATAAAGTTTTTTTTGATTTATTTATTTTGGTGGTTGGAATGGGAAGAAGAAAATGATGCATGTGTGTGTGTGTGCAGATCCAGATGCCGAGGTGATAGCACTGTCTCCGAAGACTCTAATGGCAACAAACAGGTTTATATGCGAAGTGTGCAATAAAGGGTTTCAAAGGGAGCAAAATCTACAGCTTCACAGAAGAGGACACAATCTGCCATGGAAGCTGAAGCAGAAGAGCAACAAAGAGCCAAAGAGAAAGGTTTATCTGTGTCCTGAGCCCACATGTGTTCATCATGACCCTTCGAGGGCTCTTGGAGACCTCACTGGCATTAAGAAACACTACTCTCGCAAACACGGTGAGAAGAAATGGAAGTGTGACAAATGCTCCAAAAAATATGCTGTTCAATCAGATTGGAAGGCTCACTCCAAAACCTGTGGCACCAGAGAGTATAGATGTGACTGTGGCACCCTCTTCTCCAGGTATATCCACACCAATCCAAAATTACCTTTGCTTCTAATATTGAATGTTTGGTGTAGCTAAAACATCATCATACAAAACAACTTTTCAGTTAAAGCCATTCTAACCGCAATTTGACAGGGAAAAAGATAAACGGACATGTATCATACATTACATACACCCTTTTCACCTAACTCTTCTAAGAAAAATCAGCTTCTTATGGATACTATTGGACTAGTAGATTTGGGTAAGTTATAATGTAAAGGAAAGAAAAAAAAATGTTTTCTTGGTACCGAGGAAAACAATTAGTTTTTTCATATTCATTTTCTATTATTCTATGTACTCTTTTGTTTTGTCTCTGCCTTTTCTCTTAATTAATTATTACATCTCATCTCCCATTGTTATCTTTCAAATCTGATAGTCCAGGTGTGAAAAGGGTGTAATGCAAACTGAGTATCAGAGCTCTACGCAAGAAAATCTTTTGAGGACAGTTAAATTTCATGATAAGAAAAAGGGTTGCGAAAATAATAAAAGCTGAAAGGAAATTTCTCTAACAAATGCTGTTCTGATGAAACTGTAAACTGTGGTGAATGTAAAAATAAAAGAAATGTGTTTTTGCAATGTTTTTAAAACGTAAAATTGAGCAAGACCGTTCTACTTTTTGTTGTGTTAGTTTATGTGTGGGTGTTAGTGGAGGGACGTGGAAGAGGCAGAAGACTGCTCGCACGTGAGCACAGTATAGAAAAGTGTTTGAAAAATTTGAAATGTTTTAGAAGAAAAAACAAGGCAAAGCTCAACTTTGTTTCTCGGGAACAACGCTCCTTATCCTTATTCCCATTCACGTGTAGTTATAAGCAACAATGTAAGAGGGGGCACAGGCTCAGGCACAGTGATACTGGGTTTGTTCTCACATGACTTGGAGTTGCATTGTTTTGTTTTGTTTCGTCTTGGATACTTATATAATTCATATACGTGTACGTGCTTTCAAATATGCTTCATCAGGTACAGTTTTTCTTCCCATGGTACAGTTCATTCATGCTCTTATTTATTGTCACACTCGCCCTTTGTTTCTTGAATTCATTTCTGCAACAAATTGAACCCTCTGCATTAATTTTTCATACATAGTTTCATGTTTTTTCTCTCACTGAGAATTTCCGAGAATTTAGCTACTCTTTTGCTGGTACGATCGTTTTCACAAGAATTTTTCTCAGGCTAGAAAATGGACAACTCATGGGGCAGTTTGCATTTATTGAGGCTGGACCCATGCTGAGTTTATTATAATTGACTTTCATCTAATGTGTAAATAATTCTTTCTTCTCAGTGATCAAAGAGAGGACTCAAAGTGGTAGTTCGATAAGGAGTTGTTGGTGTGTATCACATTTTGGCATAATCCTCTGGGCCCTAGCTCTCTCTTCCTGTCATACTTCTATTAATTTCAAACCAGAAGATCCAATTTCAACAAAAAATATTATTTTCCAAATTCAATACTTAATTTTCTATTCATGCTTTTCATTGACTATGTGTAACGACTGTTTTTCATTACCACAAAATTAAAGATCTTACTTTCCTATTTTATATTTCATTTTTGGCAAGTGTGAAATTGTTTATGTGACTGGTTGTGGCTGCATTGGTAATTAAATAGAAAATTTCTCTTCTTGTTCTTAAGTCCAATCATGTGAATTGTTCTTAAGGTGGGTTGTATATATTAATTGTTCTCTTCTAACCCTTTAACCTATAATATACTTGCAATAAGATAGGTCATGAATCAAGATGTATAGTTGGAGAAATTTAGTTTGGATTGTTTCCCTAGTGCTACTTATGTGTATATAAAACATCATTTGTGTTCTTCAATTCAATAACATGTTATTAACTTGTTGCAGGCGTGACAGTTTTATCACTCATAGGGCCTTTTGTGATGCTTTAGCACATGAGAATGCAAGACACCCTTCAAACCTGAACCCTTTGGGAGCTCATCATCTGTATGGCACAAACCACATGAGCCTAGGCCTAGGGGCCCAACTGCAGAACCAAGCAGCTTCTGCTAACAGCTTATTGAGCCTTGGAAGTGCACAAAAGTTTGAGCACTTAATCTCTCCTAATCTGCACCACTCCTCTTCATTTGGAGTGCAGTCACCATCCCATTCATCATTCTTCATGACTGACCCAAACCAAGCATTTCAAGACCTTCATCAGTCTCAGCAACAAGGACCCTTATTCTCAACCAAGCAACTCCACGGTCTTATGCAACTCCCTGATCTTCAAGGAACCACCACCAACAACCCCACCTCTGCCTCATCATTATCTGCTTCAGCTAACAACGCCAATCTCTTCAACCTCAGCTTCTTTCCTAATACCAATACCAGTGGCAGCATAATCAACGACCAATTCAGCAACATAAGTGGAGGCAATGACCAAGGAACAACAACACTCTATAATTCTAGTAGCCCTGTAAGTAACCAAGTTGGTTCAGGCTTGTCTTCAGTCTTTGGTAATTCTTCTTTGCACAAGATAGCATGTCCCCTCACATGTCAGCCACTGCATTGCTTCAGAAAGCAGCTCAAATGGGTTCAACCACCACCACTAATGGTCCCTGCTCTCTTCTGAGAGGAACGGAAGAATTAGGTATAAGGTCAAGGATGGAGAGTGAGCACAGTAACCATCTGCGCGGATTGATGAACTCCTTTGCCAATGGAAACGCTTCCATGTTTGGCAACGTGAAAGGGAATGAAAACAACCTTGGCCAGTTTCACAACGTTTCGGAGGAGCCTAAGAAGATGTCACAAAACCTTGGTTTGTGCTTTGGAGGGTCTGATAAGTTGACCTTGGACTTTTTGGGGGTTGGAGGAATGGTCAGAAACATGAACAGTGGTGGATTTTCACGAGAGCAACAACACTCCATGGGAACTATGAGCCCCTTGGATCCTAAATTGGAATCAGCACAAGCAAACCAACATTTCGGAGCCTCAACACTCTAAAAAGTTGGTGAGAAAAACCTTCAAAGGGATTAGTTTCTTCCCGTCAACAAGAAGTATTCCGAATGCACACTCAAAAAAAAAAACACAATTTGTTAGGCAGAAAAAATGTTTATTGTTTTAGATATATGTTGGAGTTCTTAAGTTTTCCCTTTTGAAGAAAGTTCCAGTGGCAATTGCTAAGTTAGGGTTTCGTTTCTAAAGTATGCTATATCCATGTATTTTTCTTGAAACATATGTGGGTCCCTTTTCCCCTTTCACTCACTTTCACTGTGGAAATTTCATTCCCTTTGACAGTGATAGATATCTAATAAATTTACTGTTGCATTGAATTTTACGACCCTGAGGTAAATTAAACTAGTTACTAACAGTAAAAGCACGTTGTAAAGACCAGGCTCTGTACAATACGCACCAAACGAGGAAGCTGGCTCTCACTTTCTGAGAATCTTCACATGTTGGCTATATTCCAAGAGAAGCGACAAATGCTAGCTGCAGATTTTATTTCATTTTAACTATTATATTGACTGATTAAAAGGGTTTCAAAACCTTCAAAACATAGCCAATTAACAAGTTTTTTTATATTCTTGACAACCTAAGACCTGCCATAGAAAAAGACTAAGCATGACATTAATTTGAGCTATTAATTGTGTTGACATTCCTTTGCTTAACAAGGACTCACGCTCACCAGACAGTAGCATTTTTTCATATAAACATTCTTCACCAAGTTGACTACCTTTGAAATTGATACTCTCTCTCTTTTTGCAACTTGCATGATGCATGCACTGTAGCGTACTTCCTTAGTCGTAAGGGTTAGCTTTCACATCATTTATTCAAGTTCTGAATGATTTTTAGGAAGTTAATGAGGGTGCTGGCTGACCGTACTGTATCCTGCAGAAAAAGTAGCCTGCAATGTTCGTTAGAGCAATTATAGGTAAGCATTATGTGACACTTTTGTCGCATGTGATGCCATCTGATACCTCATATGGGAATCATTTAGTCCGTGACCAAGAAAACACAGTAATGTTACCTCGCCTTTAAAATAGTTTACTAGGTTTTTTCCTTTTCTTTCACCCTTTTTATTTTTGGATATTCTCGAATAATTCATTCAGTGTTAAACAAAAGGGTTTCACCACTCTAGGACATTCTCCTACGGCTATTCACTACTTCTAGGGATTCATCGAGGTAACTTATATAGGTTTCAGTGGAAGGTTGAGAGGAAAAGAAACTCAAAAATTAAAATGATAATTTTTTGTATGGTTTCTTAGGGAGATAAATATCTTGTACAAAACAAATAAAATAATAACTGGACAATATTTTATAATATCTAATAGGATGTTAACAAAATTTTGTGAAATCTATTCTTTTCCAAATTTGTTATTGCGCTTAAGATTACTGTACAATTCTTCAAAGTTTTATTCAAATTCTTTCTCTTTCTTTTGGGTTCCTTTTCAATGGAAAAACCCCTAGTCCACAATATAATTTAAAAAAATCTATTGTGTTCCTTTGAAAGTGTATTAAGGGATTGAGAGAACCAATATGAACGGATTTGTTGCATTCCCTTTCAAGGATTAGAGCACGAAAGAAAGAGAGAAGGGATTCGCAGGATAAGTGGGGAAGAAGTGTGGAATTACATTGTTTTCATGTGAAGTCTTGTTTTTCACGTGAAACCTTTTCTCTTGTCCAAGTATTTTTCTTATTGCAACGTTATCCACCGTGGAATCGTTACACAATAAATAAATAAATAAATAATATATATATATATATATATATATATATATATATATATATTACGTTTGTTTTCCATTAGATGTATTATTATTTTTTATATTTATCTAGGTTTAATTGAAAATTTACTTTAATTGAATTTAAGAATTTTTATATGACTAGACGGTTTTTTTTTTGCTATCAATTGGTAATATATTTTAATTTATATTCAACACTTTCCTTTATACGTTTTTTCATTCAAATAATAATAATTCAAAAAAGCTCTCAAGTCTTTTTTTTTTTCCTCTGTTTTGTAGGTATGTTATTGTTTTTCTACTTTGTCACGATGCACAGAAACCTACACACAGATTACATACTGCACGAACACAATCTATAAAGAGCCCTCATTGCAGTTTTTCTATGATGATATTAGAGCTCTTATTTGGAAGAGCACTTTTGCATCTCTGACCTTTTTTTCTTCTCTTCTTTCTTTTCTTTTTTCTTCCTTTGTTTATTATTTTACATGATCTTGCACGATGACGGAGAACATAATCATTCTTCTAGCCTCTTGTACCTACATCCTAGCAAAAGCCCTATGGTCTCACTTGTTTCCCCTCTTCTTGAATCTAACAACTACTATGCATGGAGTAAATCCATGTACACAACCTTGAGCGCCAAGAACAAGGTTCAGTTTATTGATGGTACTACTATTCAGCCACAAAAGGAAGTTGATTTCTACCATGCTTGGACAAGATGCAACAACATTGTGTCTTCTGGCTCATGCATTCTGTTTCTCCTAACATACGTCGCAACATCCTCCAGATGGATATCGCCTAGGCCATATGAGAGGACTTGAAATCAAGATTCTTCCAAGGAGTTCTCCTACGCATCTATGAGTTACAAAATGAAGTCGCTTCTCTAAAACATGATAGAACAGTGACTGAGTATTTTACCAAGCTTTGCATAATATGGGATGAGTTTGACAACTTTCATCCTAAGCCAACCTATTCATATGAAATCAAGTGTTCTTGCAAACTAATTTAAAAAATTGTTTAAAGAAAGCATGAGTAGGATCCTACAGTTTCTTCACGGATTGAATAAACAATATGATAGCATTCAGTCTCATGTTCTATTAATGGATCATGTGCCTCCCATTTCGAAATTTTTTCCCTATGTTGTACAACAAGAAAGATAAGTTATAAGCAATAATTTTCTCAATGGGTTGGAAATTAAATATGTTGTTGTTGTGGGTATTGTCATATGTTCCTATTGTGGCAAGAATGATCACAACGAATCGGTTTGCTTCAAGAAACATGAATTCCATGCCAACAAGAATCCCATTAGAAAAAAGGTTTACTCCCATTGTGGCAAACTAACCATACCATTGAAGTCTAACATGGGTGTCCTCCTAGACATAAATTCCATAATGAAAAAAGTCTCATATCTATAAGTCACGATACCAAGAATGATAGTCTAGGAGATGTCAATGATCAAGAAGTTTGCTTGATTTAAATAAATATAAAAAATAATTAAATTTATGTCAACTTACAAACCAAAGTTAAATTAAGGTTAAAAATCAAGAATTTATTATACCGAATATTATTTATTTGTAGTTATTACTTTTTTTTATTTTAGAGTCAGAATGAAAAAATTTACCATATTTAAATTTTATAAAGTTAGTTTGAAGGGAGATAAAAAAAATTATAAGATAAACTCTCTCTAGTAATAAATCTAACAATTCACATTTTGTCAACAAAAAAATTATTATATATTCAGAAGTTAATTATTTATATATTTGTAATATTTTTTTATATTTTTAGTATATATATACTTTAGTCCAACATAAAAAAATATATTTTATATATGATGTAACTTTGATATCTTTATCTAATATAAAATTTAGTTTCCTAAACCGTATCCTATTTCCTACTGCAAAAATGAGGGCTTAGAAAGGAAATCAACCGGTAGCGATGAGATATAAATAAACAACTTTAATAGTAATTTTTCAACTTATTTGTGTTTTTGATTTAATTGATAGTCGCTTGAATTGAGTTAATGATTTTCTATTCACTTCTCAATTTCTCTTTTTTGTGATTATGGTATTATATTCTCAATTTTGCTTTATAACATGTAAGGTTGGATAAGTGAAAATTGTGGTGGTTGCAGTAGTATAATATAACCATGTTTTTGTCGTAAAATCCAAAGGTTCTCTATGATGGGCCAGGAAGCCATGATACCCCTGGGACTATTATCACATGCATATTTCCCTCCTTTTATTTCACCAATCTTTTAATGTTTACTACTTTCTTATTAACATAGGCAGTAATTAAATTATAAATTATAATATATATATATATATATATAAGTAGATATAAATACTATAATTTACAAAGTGATTTCATAAAACAAATTAGTCTTAAAAGTTTATTTTTTATGATGACTTTGAAGAGTATCTTCTTACCCTTTTTCCTAGAATGGCCTTATTTATTCTCATTGTTTGACTATATATCCTCAACCCATCATTCCTCTTTATCTTCTTGTCCAAATACATGGTTTCTCTCTATTCAATAAAAAATTACGTTTCCACAATCCTATCAATATATATAAATTATAATATATATATTATAATTGATCTCATCTATAATAATATAAAATTTCCAACATATACTATCCTATCAATTACGTTTCCACAATTGCTGTTCTTTTATCCATTCTGAGTGTAGGTAGATTTTGGGTGCATGCATGAATATTTTTAGATCTATAAGTAGAAATGATTTGAAATATAACCTAACACCATTCATATATCTTCCGTGGCAAATAATACATTGTTAGAATGGTTTTCTAGATTCTATTTTTTCTAAGTGAAAAGCTAGATGCTCGGCATAAATGAGAGGCAAAGAAAATTTCATAAAAGAAAATTTTGTAGCTTTACGTAAGGAGTTGAATAAAGTAAGAAAATATTGTTAATAGATAACCCACAATAAAGCAAGTAACAAGTTTTCACCAAAACTTTGCCAAATGATTCACAAATGTGGTATATATAGTAGTTATAAACAAATTTATTATATACAAGACAAAAAGAAACAATAGAACTCAAGTATAAAATTTATATATTAATAGACGGCCTAATCTCCATGAGTTAGGTTAGTATATGTATCATATATCCACATTTAAAATCCGAAAGAATCTTTTAATAGAGATTTAATACGAAACTATGCATACATATATTCTTTATTTTGTACTTTCCGTTTGCATTGGACAACTTTTTGATTTATATTATTTATTTAAGAACTTTGTCTTTGAATATGCTATTCTATTCTTGCATACATTTTGTATGTCTGCCTTCAATTATTGAATTCCGAATAATTAAACTACTAAAATATGTACCAAATAAAATTCTGAAAAACAAAACTCGAGGTTTTAATTTCGAATAGAAAAATAGGAAAGAAAAAACAGCCATCATGCAATATTGAATACATTTGTTTTCATTTTAATAATAATTTCTTCCTTCCATTCTTCCATATAATAAGGTAATCTAAGCCTATTTTTTTCTGGTTTGATTAGGCTAAGAACGATTACTTTCTAGCAGATATTATAGGAGGTTTATAAAAACAGAAAAAAATTAAGTTATTTAATTATTAATGGTTATACCATTTTAAAAACGATGAGAACTGTTCATAAAGTTGATTATATGTTTTGGTTTTTTTCCTTGTGCTTTTTATAATAAGTAAAAACAATGACATTTGAGGTTCAATAATCTAAGGTAGTAATAAAATATATATTCTTAATGTTATATAACATTTTAAGCAAAATAAAAAAAATGCAAAACTTTGCGAAATGAGACAGTTAAACATTTAAATATTTATATATTTTAAAACTATTCTTTACAAAATTAAAAATTTTAAAAATTCAAATTGGTTGACTTAGATGTTCAAGTTTTTATAGATAAGAGACTGATCACTAGATAGGTTTTGCTGAATCGAGAGGCTTTAAAACAATAACTTTTTCTTCTTTTTTTCTGTCTAAAAGAGTAGATGATACTAAAACTATAAATAATATATATAACTATATGACTATTATTCATATCAAAAGCATTGTCTAATATATAGAAAAATCTACTAATTAAGTTAACCATGAAAATTTTGAAACAAGTTTTGTCTGAAATATCCTAATACCAATTTGTTTATGCTTTTCCAAAGTACGATGATGTGAAGAAGAAGTCAATTTTCAACTGTTTGAAAATCTTGAAACTAGCTCGTTCTATACAGAAACTCCAAATATGCTGCTCCCGAAGATCCAAATAGATGCACATTTATGAATGGATCAAGCTCACATTCCTGCAACCAAAGTCCAAAAACTGTAACTGTTAGATTTAGGATAGTGTCGGATAATAAACACACACTAAAAAAACATTGTTATATATAGCAAATACTAAGATATTAGACTTCACATAACCTAATTTTTAGTCTCCACCGTTCCAAGAAAAAAGGAAAACCAAGAAAGCTTTGTTTCTTACCCACGTCACCCACAAAAAACATAGTAACTTGGAGCAATCTGCTTAAGTTCATGCAACTTGTAATATTAAGATGAGATGACGAAAGTTGATTAAGAACAATGTTTATATCAATAATATGAGATGGTCTAATTCAATGAACTTGCATAAGATCAAATATAACTAAAATAAATAATCTTTAACACAAATAATCTAAAAATAAAATGGTTTGTTAAGATAATTTACTAAGTAGATGTTTGGAACATGTAAAATACCTAAATATGGAAACATGTGTAAACCAAAAAAGACATGAAAAGCAAAACATATTTACTGATACTAAAGGTCCTTGTCCTCCTCTTTAGATTTAGAGAGGGAGAGATAAATCTGTACTCTTCATTGCCCATTCTTTCCCCTCCAATGGAATAAAATGAATATTTATAACAAAATGTGGTCAGTTGCAAAAACACACATACATTTCACATCTTAGTTTCAAAAAAGTATAGAATTAAACATAAAATATAATTTTTTTTCCATTAAATAGTTTCCTAAGGAAAGATAGCTATATGACAGAACCCCTAACATTATGCATTTTATTTTTTAAAATAATACCTAATGCAACTATATGTAATATATCTTTGCTAATAATAAAATTATATATGTAATATATATTTTTATTTTAAGGGGCAAATTTCACTATGTAGTAACTATCTATAGCTTTTTCTCTTCTTACTTAATTTAACCCTATTAAACCTAATCCTAATTAGGACATCCAAGTTCGTTTTAAATTTCTTTCATGAGATAATTTGTTTTACACATATCTTCTACATGGGGGTAATCTTACTTAATGCTAAATGTCAATACTCGAATTATGATTTGCTAATACAACCATCATTTACTAAATAACACAATTGACAAATCTGCTTTATTTAATTGATAAATAGCATTAATCCATTTTAACAACATCACTTTTCAATAAATTAATTTAAATAGTAATGAACAAAATAATTAGTTAAATTGCTGAAATTTAAAATTCAGAACTATTCAGTATAATTAATTTAATAAACTGATGCAGAAAAATATTAAATATAATTAAAAAAAATCTTATTTTTTACTATTTTATTGATATAATTAAATGGTTTTGATTTTGCTCATTAAAAGAGAGAAAATGAGACAGAAGAGAGAGAGAGAGAGGGAAAAATAATAGCATGAAAGTTGATAGGAGCATGGATATGTTCAGCCATGCCCTTCCAATTAGGTTGAAGGACACTCGTGACTCTGCCAACCCTATATACTAAAATATCCAAAAATGAAACCAAATGAAAAGGAGAAGACAATAGAAGAAACAAAGTTCTGCACCACATCGCTGTCCACCCCATGCAAGACAACATGTCAGGATCAGAACACAGCCCCTTTCTCTCAAACAAAATATTCAAAATCTCAAACATCATTTTCTTTTTCGAAACAAACTTATTCTTTCACAGTTTCATGATGACTATGCTAACGACTCCACCACCATAGAAAGAAAAAAAAAACTAACAGAGAGAGAAACGGTAAACAGGTGTAAAGTAAGACTTTTAAATCTCTCTCTGCACCCCAAAATGGAGTAGATTGGAATACGTAGATAAGAAAAAAAAAAAAAAAGCAGAAAAAATGTTAAATAATATATATATATATTTTTGTATAAGGAATATTTTCAGAGAAGGAAAGACACTTTGGAAAGGGAATCTACTGATTTCAGTATATTTTCACATGTTACATAGTCAAAAGTTGTAGGCGATTGTGAAGTCGACAACGGGTGTTTGAGAAAAATGTTTTATAAATGTCAAAATAGAATGATAAGAAACACTGTTTCAATTTTAAGTGTATATATTTATAAAGATTAATGAAAACGATAAATATGTATAACATTTTATGCGTAATCATGCAGGGAACGATAAGAATTTGTGAAAGGTGAGAAACTTTATGTTTCGACGTACCTTATTGTACTTGTTCACTGAAAGTTTGCTCCACCTCCGAAAGATTGACCTGACGGCGCCGCATTGTTTGTCTCTGCTTCCAAAGAGCTCAAGTTAAACCCACGTTGTTGTTGTTGTTGTTGCTGTGCAACTCCAAGAAAATCCCGGGTGAGCCTATCAGAGCCTCCAACGCTGAGTTTTGGCTCCTTGTTGGTGATGCCATGATCATATGCTTCGAAGCCGGGAAGGTTCATCATCTCTTGCACGCTGGAGTTCAAGATGTTGCTGTAGTTTGCAGCACTGATGAGTGGTCTGTGATCAGATTTGGATGCCAAGCTTCTTAGAAGAGAGGAGGCACTGTTGTTGGTGCTGGAACTTGCAGCACCCATTTGAGCAGCTTTTTGGAGCAGTGCAGTTGCTGACATGTGAGACAAGTTGGTGGTGTTTTGGAGAGTGGTGCTGAAAAGCGAAGGGGCAGTGGCGGAGCTTGTTTGGTGATCGGTGCCGATTATGGTGCCTTCTGTGAAGAAATTTGAGGCTTCTGTGGGGTTGAAGTGGTGTTCCTCGGAGTAGTTGGGGGTGTGGTGGCCTCGGTTGGATAGAAAAGGAAGATTGAAGAGGTTGGAGGCAGAAGGGGTGTTGGTGTTGTTGAGGTCAGATAGCTGTATCATTCCTTGAAAAGGCTTGTTTGAGATTAAAGCTTGTTGGTGATCATGGTAGTTCTGGTTTTGGTTTTGGTTTTGGTTTTGGTTTGATTCTGGCATGAAGAATGGAGGGTTTTGAAGTTGCATGGTTTGGTGTGAGGAGGGTCTGAAGGGTGAGGCTATGTTTGGTGGGAGAATGTGGTCAAATGGACCAGTCCTTGGTGCACCACAGAAACGCAATAGGTCACTGGGTTGGGAGTTTTGGTCATGGATTGAAGGAATCTGAGCACCCAAATTCTGAGATAAGCCTAAGGACATGTTGTTACTGTTTCCAAATAGCTGGTTGCCAATGGCACTGCTCAAATTGGGTGGCTCTCTTGCACTTTCTTGTGCCAAAGCATCACAAAAGGCTCTGTGAGTGATGAAACTGTCACGTCTGCAATCAATGTATATCTCAAACAATTAATCATTTGTGATTTCGCTTATATATCTTGTAAATAAACTAAATAATAATGCATGTATTATATCTCAAATCAAATAATAAACAAATGAGACTTGCTGTATATGATATTCAAAATAAATCTAAAACTTTTGGTACTATATATTATTATTTGAAGTAGCACTTGGAAAATTGGTATATGTATATTCTGAAAGGAAAATAATAAAGTGGGTTTCCGACGTTCATAGAAAACATCGAAAAATTATATTAAAATGTATATTGAATAAAACAAATTTTAGAAAGATGAATAATTGACTAGAGAATGCAGAAACGGATGACCTTATGCATTGTAAAAGTATTATTTTATACATTGTCGGTGTATTCATATAACTGCCATTTTGTAATAAATTGTTATAATTGAGTTTGAATCATGTTTGTATCACACTCAACTTTTTTTGTACTTATCTCCACACTCTCATTTATGGTAAAATAGATAGAGAAGAGGAAAATTCAATAGAAGCTAAGTTTCTCCATCCTTTCCTTTTATCATAAATAGAAATTGGAATAAGAAACTGTTTAAAAATATCACAGTTGTAGCAATTTTGGTTAAACTTTATTATATATGTATAGTTGAACTCCTGGAAGAAATTTAGAAGGGTTTTACTATATTTAATCTTAAGAAATAAACAAATAAGTATATCATGAAATCATCAACTCGAGAAAAATCTTCCACAAGAAAAAGTTGTCTATAAAAACAGTCACAGATTGCAAGAAGCTGGAGAACTTGGCCTTCTTAGTAAAAGACAACAAAATCACTTAAAGGAAAATGTCAACATAAAGGACAATAATAAATCATAATGAGCTCGAGGATAAATTTTTGCGTGTACTTATGAAACGAGTAGTTAAAGAAAAGAACAATGTGAATGACACTTCAAGTGATTAAGAAAATGTGTAGAAATTGAGAAAAGGACAACTTAGATAGAAACGATGTAGGTGTAATAACTTAACCAAAACTTGACTAAAAGACTACACAAAAATTTAACTAAGATGTGCTCTTTCAAAAATGAATGGAACTGAAGAATGTCTATAACTTTTGCTAAAGTCAAGTTATCAATCAATCAAGATCAAATATTTAAGGCTTCGGTTCAAACGGGTTCAAATTTTTCCCATATGTGTCTGGGAATACATATACATAAATTCACAGACACGTGTGTCAAAACGTCAATATATATGTATATATATATATATACATACATATATAAATATATATAATAATTTTCTGTGGTTCTTATCTGTTTAGTGTTTATAATAATTCCAAAAATCTACCAAATTTGTGAAATATATATACTGGTTTGTATATGTATTCAAGTGTACTTATTTTGACTGCAGTTCTGAACCAAGCATGAGCACTAGGTTGTTCAAGTTTAACATGAAATAATGTCAAAGAAAAGAGTGAAAAAGTGGAAGCAGAAAATGAGAGAGTTTGTTAGGCCCTGACGTTATGAAATGGAAAGGAGCACCTGCAAGAGAGAACACAGTACTGAACACATCTAGCCAATTCACAAGAGAACAAAAACCCTAACAACACCACACTGCACTAGGACCCCCTTCTTCTACACACAAAAAACAGCACGTGAATAGGAAAATAAATTAAGGAAAACATTTCCTACCCCACACTAATGCATGTATGCAAGGAGAGAGAAATTAATTCCTCACCAAACATAGATATAGATAAGTGCACGAGTAAAACTTTGAAAAAGCTCTGAAAAAAATCCATAAAAATACGGCAAAAACAACCGTAATTTTAAGACAAGGTAACAGAAATGGAGTTTGTCGAGTTTAATGTTGTTTTCTGTCTATCAAAGAGAGGAAGAAGAGGATGTTTTGTTTATATCAGAAACTCTTTATGGAAATTAAAAAATAAAAGAAAAAGTAAATGTGGGTTGAAGGAGATTAGGTAGTTTGGGATGATATAATAATTTATTGTGCCGGAAACTGTTCTTGGTAATGCTTTTTTTATGATTTTCAGAGATTATTCACGTGGGGGGATGTTTCCTTGCAGTTCACTTGGGCAACGTACCAAATATAAGAGAAAGATGACAAAGGAAAGCATACGAGAGAGGGAAAGAGAGGACAGAATCTGAATGAATTGGAAGGAAGCCAAACTGAAATAGAAAAAGAAGAAAGCATCTAAGCCATTTTCCCAACTATAGTCACTTGAAGAATCTAATAATAAGCCTTAAACCAGACCAAACTAGCCTAAATCAAACCAAACACCAGTACTTAATTTTAACATGTAATCTGTCATCACCCAATTCTCTGCTGCATGACTAGAATGTTGCATCAATGAAAAAGCCATGTGAAAGAAACTTTAGTTTTGGAAATGATTTGTCGATTTTGGAAGATGATTGAGTTGTGGATTAGTGTGGATATACCTGGAGAAGAGGGTGCCACAGTCACATCTATACTCTCTGGTGCCACAGGTTTTGGAGTGAGCCTTCCAATCTGATTGAACAGCATATTTTTTGGAGCATTTGTCACACTTCCATTTCTTCTCACCGTGTTTGCGAGAGTAGTGTTTCTTAATGCCAGTGAGGTCTCCAAGAGCCCTCGAAGGGTCATGATGAACACATGTGGGCTCAGGACACAGATAAACCTTTCTCTTTGGCTCTTTGTTGCTCTTCTGCTTCAGCTTCCATGGCAGATTGTGTCCTCTTCTGTGAAGCTGTAGATTTTGCTCCCTTTGAAACCCTTTATTGCACACTTCGCATATAAACCTGTTTGTTGCCATTAGAGTCTTCGGAGACAGTGCTATCACCTCAGCATCTGGATCTGCACACACACACACACATGCATCATTTTCTTCTTCCCATTCCAACCACCAAAATAAATAAATCAAAAAAAACTTTATTAAATAAAGCCAAAAACAACCAATACTTAGAAAATTCACAGGATTAAAAAGGAAACCAGCAATTGATTTTTCTGAAAGCTTGAAGACAAAGCCAAAGTTTCCAAAACACACCGCCATTTAATCTCCACATTCCATTCCTCATTTATGTTCCAAAGTTAGGAATTGATTAGGGTTCACCACCCCCACAGGAATTGCCCATTGGAAGAAAACAAAAAATTGTGATGGTGGGTGGTGTGAAAATTAAACCTTTTGCAGAGATGAAACCAGAAAGTGAGAAAAACCATTTCATTTAATTGATGAGAAATAAACCGAAGAGTAGATTTTTTTAATTTTTTTTATGTGTAAAATTGTTAAGATACTTGCTTGGTGTTCCAGGTTGGTTTCTTCTTTTCTTCTGGGGTGGTGGTGCAGCTGGAGTTGATGAGGAAGATGGTGTTGTTGTGGAGGAATGCTGCTGCTTCATCTGATTCTGATCCTCTTCTCTGATTCCAAAGAGAGATGCTGAAGAAAAAGGTGCTGCCATGTCTTATAGCAAAACGTTTCTAGTGATTTTTTCCTTTTCTTTCTTGACTCAAAAACCTTACAACAACATCAGAATTCTGGAAAACCCACATGCAATTTGAGTCCTTGAATTCTTGTCCCCAATCTCAAAACTCAAAGGCAAGGGAAGTTGAATTCTCTAGAGAGAAATAGAGAAGAGAGGCTGAAAGGTGAAAACTTCCATGAAAAAGAAAGTTTTGAAGCAGAGATAGGAGAGGAAGAAAAAGGAAAATTCAATCCAACCCCATGGCCACTTGATATGAGTATTTTCTCCCAACTTGGGTTTGTATTTAAATGAGAAATTTTGAGGTAGAGGTTTTCAGAGTCTCTTCCAGTGATTTGGTGTCATGCAGATACACCAACACATATGCACACACACCCCATTTTGCTCAATCGTTTCTTTTTCTCATTTAATTTTTATTTTTCTCTCTTGAAACTCTTTTCCAGATTTTGCTGAATGCTTTTTTTCAGCATTTAATGAAATTCCACAAATTGGAAAATTGATGTGTGAGAGAGAGAAAGGCCTACGGCACTGTGGACCCAATCCATAGACACATAACGACATGAAATGGGTGTAAGCAACATGAAATGAAACAGCTATGCTCTCTCTTTCTCTCTCTTATTTCGCATATTCTGACTCACTCCCAGACAAACTTTCACTAATCACCAAGCCCCACTGGGCCCCACAAAAATTCATAAGCAAAAACAAATAAAAAGGTGATGAACTGAAACCGCGTGTGTGTGTGTGTATTATACATAAATTGCTCCATAAACCGTATATGTAAAACGATGGAAGTTACCACCTTTGAAGTGACAGAATCAAAGTTTAAAAAGTTGATAACTTTACTCACCCCTTTATCTCGAAGGGGAGCAGTGATTAATCTTTAATCTTTAAAAATAGGTTTCTGAAGTAAAAAAAGCTGTAGCAGTAATAAGTTCTTAAGGGTCGAATGCTGTGAAAAAGTGAAAACTTGTGACAGTTGAAGTATTTTTACAGATTTGATTAAAATGAAGAGGAAAAAAAAAATAGTATATTTTATAAAAAGAAAGTTGAATGGAAGTGAAAAGCACCTGAGGAGTGATTGGGGAAGGGACTGTTGTCTGAAATTCAGTAGGGGCAGAGTGTACTGTGTCATTACCGTTTAGGGACATTGACATGGAAAGGGCATAAAAGGTTTCTGAACCCACCTTTGCTGTGTTTAGCTGCCTTGGGTTGCATGCAATGATGCAATGCAAGGCCTGGCTGCTACTATCCCAAAGTCACATCAGGGAGGGACACCCAATAATACTATAAATTATTATCCATCATTATTTTTTACACCATTAATTTTTTCCCTTAAGCTTCTTTTTCTTTTATCTTAAAATATATTAATCTAGCACACCCAAATGGTGTTTTGGGTGTCACGAAATCAATCGAGAGAATATTAGAAGATGAAAATAATTTGGGTTATTGGCCAGAATAGAAAGGGAGAGGGATAGTTTTAAAAAATGGAGTGAAATTTGTTTCATTTTTTTCACTTATTTTAATAATTTTATTTTTATTTTTTCCATCAAATGTTTTTCTTAATTATGTGACACGATTCTTTTTAACCAAACTTTCGATTTTTTCTCTATTAAAAAATATATAAAGCAAAAATTGAAATATACTATCGGTTTAATAAAAATAGAAAATATATCATAAAAAAAGTTACTATTTTATTCTTAACATGATAAAATTATTTTCACTTGTAACTAAAAAATAGGTAATTTTCATTATATTGATTTTATATGTTTCCTAAGATTAGGTAACTTTTGTATGCGTCACATATCATCTTGTGATATTTTTAAATTTTTTTATTCTTTATTTATTTTTATTTTTATTTTTTAATCTTTTTCAAATTTTTAAAGTTTTTTTTTTCATTAACGTAACAATATCAGTATCATATAAAAATGTTATTGACATGTATAAGTGTTAGTGACACTGTAAATCTTAGTCCTACGTGACAATCTCTTGAATTTAGTTTAGTCCCTATATTTGAAACTTTGACTAAGTCAAGTTTCATTTTTAAATAGAGCTATGTTGTCTTCCTCTAAAATGGAATTAAGCCTAATTACAACTTATATATACATTCAATATATGTTATTTAACTAATTACATCTATCATTCACACTTTTTCAATCTATATACATGTATATCTCAACCAAGTACATTCATCAACTATGCGTGTCGATTACTCTCCAGTAACATTCAACTCTCTTAATTTTTTTTATTTATTAAAAATGGAGAAATAATGATACATTTATTTATAATTAAGAAATAATGGTGTCATGACACATTTCACTAATCACATCTACTGTTAACTCTTAATTCAAGCTATAAATATACATCTTAGCACGTCCACCGTACTCTCACAAGCGGTTTTCATTAATTATGTGTGTCGTTTTCTCTTCACTTAACTGCCAAATTTTTTTAATTTCCATATTAAAATAGTAAAATAATAATAATAATTTTAATTGATATTAAGTAGTATTATAAATATGCATTTAACAAAGGTTAAAATCCTCATATTGTTCTAACTTTTGCTTAAATTATTCAATTTTGTTCATTTTTATTACTATTGAAGTCTTAATTTTTGTTAAAACAATTCAATTAGGTAATTTCCATTAGATTGATTTTATACGTGTCCTAAAATTAGTTTACTTTTGTATATGTCACATATCAATTCATATTATTTTTTAATTTATTTATTTTTATCTTTTTTAATTCTTTTCTATTTTTAAAGGTCTGTTTTTCAAATGTCAGGTCCCTTCATTCAACGTAATAGTATCAATATCATGTGACAATGTTGTTGACACGTGTAAGTGTTAGTGACATGTGTAAATCTTAGTTCTATATGACAATCTCTTAATTTATTGTAGTCCTTATATTTGAAATTTTGACTAAGTTTCAGTTTTATTTATATAGAGCTATGTTGTCTTTCTCGAAAATGGAACCAAATTAATAACTAAGCCTAACTACAACTTATATATACATTCAATATATATCATTTAACTAATTACATCTATCATTCACACTTCATTCAATATATACCTATATATCTCAATCATGTGCTTTAATTAATTATGCGTGTTGATTACTCTCGAGTAACTTTCAACTCTCTTAATTTTTTTTAATTTATTTATTAAAAATGGAGAAATAATGATACATTTATTTATAATTAAGAAATAATGGTGTCAAGACAAATTTCACTAATCACATCTACGGTTAAAACTTCATTTAAGATATAAATGTATATCTCAGCCACGCGTTTTCATTAATTATGTGTGTCGTTTTCTCTTAACGTAACTACCAACTTTTTTTATTTCTCTATTAAAATATTAAAATTATAATAGTTTTAATTAATAAGTAAGAAGTAAAATTATAAATATGCATTTAACAAACGTTAAAATCCTCATTTTATTCTATTTTTTTCTTAAATTATTTAACTTTGTTCATTTTTATTATTATTGAAGTCTTATTTTTTTTTAAATGATTCAATTAGGTAATTACCATTACATTGATTTTGTACAGTCTTAAAATTAGGTAACTTTTGTATATGTCCCATATCAATTCGCGATATTTTTTAATTTATCTTTTATTATTTTTTTTAATCCTTTTTCAATTTTTAAAGGTCTTTTTTTTCAAATGTCAAGTTTTTGTCATTCAACGTAACAGTTATAAGTATCATGTGACAATGTTGTTGACACGTGTAAGTGTTAGTGACACGTGTAAATTTAGTTCTACACGACAATCTCTTGAATTTAGTGTAGTCCTTATATTCGAAATTTTGACTAAGTGAAGTTTCAATTTTATTTAAATAGAGTTATGTTGTCTTCTTCTAAAATTGAACCAAATGGATAATTAAGCCTAATTACAATTTATATATACATTCAAGATATATCATTTAACTAATTACATCTATCATTCACACTTCATTCAATATATACTTGTATATCTCAATCATGTGGTTTCATTAATTATGCGTGTCAATTACTCTCCAGTAACTTTACACTCTCTCAATTTATTTATTTATTTATTAAAAATGAAGAAATAAGGATACATTTATTTATAATTAATAAATAATGGTGCAAAGACAAATTTCACTAATCACATCTACACTTAACACTTCATTTAAGATATAAAAGTACATCTCAGCCACGCGTTTTCATTAATTATGTGTGTCATTTTCTCTTAATGAACTGTTTTCTCTCTATTAAAATAATAAAATTATAATATTTTTAATTAACATTAAGAAGTAATATTATGAATATGTATTTAACTAAAGTTAAAATCCTCATTTAGTCCTAATTTTTTCTTGAATTATTCAATTTTGTTTTTTTTATTAATTAAGTCTTATTTTTTCTTAAAATGATTCAATAAGGTAATTTCAATTAGATTGAATTTACAAGTGTCCTAAAATTAGGTAACTTTTTATATATGTTACATGTCAGTTCGTGATATTTTTTATTTTATTTATTCTTGTGTATTCTTTATTTTTGTTTAGTTTATTCTCAATTTTTTAAATTTATTTTTATCACATGTTAGGTTCTTGTCATTCCACGTAACAATATCAGTGTTATGCGACAATGTTGCTAACACGTGTAAGTTTTAGTGACATCGTCTTGAATTTAGTGCAATCCTTATATTTGAAATTTTGACTAAGTTAAGTTGAAGTTTTTGTAAATAGAGTTATGATGTCTTCTTTCAAAATGGAAACAAATTAATAATTAAGCCTAATTACAACCTATATATGCATTCAATATATATCATTTAACTAATTACATCTATCATTCACACTTCATTCAATATATATATGTATATCTCAATCACATACTTTCATTAATTATGTATGTCGATTACTCTCGAGTAACTTTTAATTCTCTTATTTTTTTTATTTCTTTATTAAAAATGGAGAAATAATGATACTTTTATTTGTAGTTAAGAAATAATGGTGCTAAGACTTATGTCACTAATTACAACTACCATTAACACTTCTTTCAAGATATAAATGTACATCTCAGACACGCGTTTTCATTAATTATGTGTGTCGTTTTCTCTTAACGTAACATCTAACTTTTTTTGTCTCTATTAAAATAGAAAAATAATAATATTTTTAATTAATATTAAGAAATAGTATTATGAATGTTCATTTAACTAAGGTTAAAATCCTTATTTTATCGAAAATTTTGCTTTAATTATTGAATTTTGTTCTCTCTTTTTATTATTGAAATCATAATTTTTGTTAAAACGATTCAATTAGGTAATTTCCATATATTACGTGTCCTATAAAATTAGGTAAATTTTTATATGTCACATGTTTGTTTTTGATACTTTTTTTATTTATTTATTCTTAATTTTTTTAATCTATTTTCAATTTTTTAAAGTTCTTTTTGACACTTGTCAGGTTCTCCACTTCACAAAATGAGTGTAATGTGACAATGTTTTTGACATATGAAAGTTTTAGTGACACATGTAAATGTTAGTTCTACATGACAATGTCTTGAATTTAGCGTACTCCTTATATTTAAAATTTTGACTAAGTCAAGTTTCAATTTATTTAAATAGAGTTATGTTTTTCTTCTTCCAAAATGGAACCAAAATAATAAAGCCTAATCACACTTATATATAAATTTAATATATATCATTTAACTAATTACATCTATCATTCACCATTCATTCAATATATACATGTATATCTATTTCATGTGCTTTCATTAATTATGATTGTGGATTACTCTCAAAGTAACTTTTAATTTTCTTAATTTTTTTATTTCTTTATTAAAAAAGGAAAAATAATTATACTTTTATTTATAATTAAGAAATAATGGTGTCAAGATTGATTTCACTAATTACATCTACCATTAACACTTCTTTCAAGATATAAATATACATCTGAGTCACGCGTTTTCATTAATTATGTTTGTCGTTTTCTCTTAATGTAACTTCCAATTTTTTTTATTTCTCTATTAAAATCGAAAAAAAAATATTTTAATTAATATTAAGAAGTAGTATTATGAATATGCAGTTAACTAAGATTAAAATCCTCACGTTTTCCTAATTTTTTTTTTCAATTATTGAATTTTGTATTTTTTTATTAATTAAGTCATAATTTTTGTTAAAACAATTCAATTAGGTAATTTCCATTAGATTGACTTTACACATGTCCTAAACTTAGGTAATTTTTGTATATATAACATATCAGTTTATGATATTTATTAATTAATTTATTTTTATTTTTTCATCTATTTTTAATGTTTTTAAGTCTTTTTGTCACATGTGAGGTTCTTATTATTCACGTAACAATATTAGTGTCATATGACAATGTTTGTAACACGTGTAATTATTATTGACACGTGTAAATGTTAGTTTTACATGACAATGTCTTGAATTTAGTGCGGTATTTATATTTGAAATTTTGACGAATTTAGTTCCATTTTTTTAAAATAGAGTTATGTTGTCTTCATCCAAAATGGAAACAAATTAATTATTAAGCCTAATTACAACTTATATATACACCAGATATATTTCATTTAACTAATTTAATTTATCATTCACACTTCATGTATATATCAACCACGTGTTTTACTCAATTATGTGTGTCGATTACTCTTGAGTAACTTTCAATTTTCTTATTTTTTTTCTTTACTAAAATTGGAGACACAATGATAATTTTATTTACAATTAAGAAATAATGTTGCGAAGACACATTTATTAATTACATCTACCATTGAAATTTCGTTCAAGATATAAATCAACATCTTAACCACGAACTTTTCTAACTCTTTTTTATTTCTCTACTAAAATAGAAAAATAATAATATTTTTAATTAATATTAAGAAGTAATATTATGTATACGCATTTAACTAAGGTTAAAATTCTCGTTTTGTCCTAATTCTTTCTTCATTTCAATTTTGTTCTTTTTTTATTAATTAAGTTTTATTTTTTTAAAAACGATTCAATTTTATAATTTCCATTAGATTGATTTTACACGTATCCTAAAATTAGGTAATTTTTTTTATATGTCACCTGTGAGTTCGTGATATTTTTAATTTACTTATTCTTAACTTTTTATTTTTTCTTAATCCATTTTGAATTTTTTAAATTTCTTTTTGTCACATATCGTGTTCTTGTTATTTGATGTAACAATATTAGTATCATGTGACAATGTTGCTGACACGTGTATTTTTTAGTGACACATGTAAATGTTAGTTTTACATGACAATGTCTTGAATTTATTGCAATCCTTATACTTTAAATTTTGACTAAGTCAAGTCCAATTTTTTTTAATACAGTTATGTTGTCCTCCTAAAAAATGGAACCAAATTAATAATTAAGCTTAATTACAACTTATATATAAATTTCACATATATCATTTATCTAATTACATCTATCATTTAATATATACATGTATATATCAATCACTTGCTTTCATTAGTTATGCATGTCAATTGCTCTTGAGTAGTTTTCAATTCCCTTAGTTTTTTTTATTAAAAATGGAGAAATAATTATACTTTTATTAATAATTAAAAAATATTGGTGCAAAGACTCATTTCACTAATTACATTTATCATTGACATGCATAATTAATGAAATATATATAAGTTGTATATAAATTCCATATATATACATGCATAATTACATAATTTTCATGTCACTTGTCTGATATTTTTTTATTTATTTATTCTTTAATTTTTTTATTTTTTTAATTTGTTTTCAACTTTTTAAAGTTATTTTTGTCACATGTTAGGTTCATGTCATTCCATATAACAATATCAATATCATATGAAAATGTTGGTGACACATGTAAGTGTGAGTAACACGTGTAAATGCTTGTTCTACATGACCGTGTCTTAAATTTAGTGTAGTTCTTATATCTGAACTTTTGACTAAGTCAACTTCCAGTTTTTTTTTTTTAAATACAGTTATGTTGTCTTCCTCCAAAATGGAACCAAATTAATAATTAAGCTTAATTACAATTTATATATAAATTCCATATATATCATTTAACTAATTACATCTATTATTCACACTTCATTCAATATATACATGTATATATCAATCATGTGCTTTCATTAATTATGCACGTCAATTGCTCTTGAGTACCTTTCAATTCTCTAAGTTTCTTTTTATTTCTTTATTAAAAATGGAGAAATAATTATACTTTTATTAATAATTAAGAAATAATGGTATTGACACTTAATTTAAAATATAAATGAATATCTCAGCCACGCGCTTTCCTTAATTATGAGTGTCGTTTTCTTTTAACGTAACTCCTAACTCTATTTTTTTTAATTCTCTATTAAAATTGAAAAATAATATTATTTTTAATTAATATTAAGAAGTAATATTACAAATATGCATTTAAGTAGGGCTAACATCCTGATTTTGTCCTATTTTTTCTTCACTTATTCAATTTTGTTCTTTTTTTATTAATTAAGTCTTAATTTTTGTTAAAATGATTCAATCAGGTAATTTTCATTAGATTGACTTTACCACCTGTCACTTTTTTTTATTTATTTTATTTTCTTAATTTGTTTTCAATTTTTTAAAGTTCTTTTTATCACATATTAGGTTCATGTCATTCCATCTAACAATATCAATGTCATATGAAAATTTTGCTAACATGTGTAAGTGTGAGTGACATGTGCAAGTGTGAGTGAGACATGTAATGTCATATGAAAATTTTGCTAACATGTGTAAGTGTGAGTGACATGTGCAAGTGTGAGTGAGACATGTAAATGCTTGTTCTACATATGTCTTAAATTTAGTGTAATCCTTATATTATTTGAACTTTGGACTTAGTCTAGTTCCATTTTTTTTAAAATGGAGTTATGTTTTTTTTCTCCAAAATGGAACCAAATTAGTAATTAAGTCTAATTAGAACTTATATATACATTCAATATATATTATTTAGCTAATTACATCTATCATTCACATTTCATTCAATATATACATCTATATCACAATCACGTGCTTTCATTAAATATGCTTGTTGATTACTCAGTTCACTAATTACATTTATCATTAACACTTCATTCAAGATATAAATATATATCTCAGCCACACGTTTTCATTAATTATGTATCTTGTTTTCTCTTAATGTTATTGCCAACTTTTTTTTATTTTTTTTATTTCTCTATTAAAATAGAAAAATAATAATATTTTTTATTAATATTAAGAAGTAATATTATTGATATGGATTTAACTAAAGCTAAAATCCTCACTTTGTCCTAATTTTTGTTTCAATTATTCAATTTGTTTCTCTTTTTACTAATAAGTCTTAATTTTTTGTTAAAATGATTCAATTACATAATTTTCATGAAATTGACTTTAACACCGTCTTTATATATGTCACATGTTAGTTCGTGATATTTTTTAATTTATTTATTCTTTATTTTTTTAATTCTTTTTTAATTTTTTAAAGTTCTTTTTGTCACATGGCTTTTGTCTTTCCTCGTAACAATATTAGTGTCATGTAAAAGTGTTGCTGACACGTGTAAATCTTAGTTCTACATGATAATTTCTTGAATTTAGTGTAGTTAATTTTTAAATGGAGTTATGTTGTCTCGTTGCAAAATAAAACAAAATTAGTAATTAAACATAATTACAACTTTTGTATTCATTATAAAATAATTTTTTAGAATTTATACATCAAATCACTTCATCTAGATATTCAAACTTATTTTATTTTTAACATTTTAAATTTCAATAAAAAAATCCATATTTTAAACTTACAATTTTATTTCAAATATTAAAAAATATAAATGTAAAGTGACACTTTTTTTTTTAATTTTAATATGTGAAATAAAAAATTTTAAACAATGGAAAATACAGTTTTTAAACAAAGGAAAACACACTTTTTTTAAACAAAGATGGTGTTAATATCAATTTAACGAAAATAACTTAATTGAATTGTTTTAACAAAATTTATGACTTAACTGAACCAAACAAAACATAACCAAATTAAATAATTAAAATGAAATTTAGAACGAAATGAAGATTTTAGCCTTTAACTAATTACATCTACCTTTATATACATCCTAACCACATGCTTTCATTAACTATATACCTAACTTCCAACTTCCCTTAGTTTGTTTTATTCTTTTAAAAATTGAGATATACTATAATTTTATTTAGAATTAAGAATAACAATGTGAAGACTCCTTTCAATAGTTACATCTATCATTTACTTTTCATTCACATATAAATGTACATTCCAACCATGCATTTCATCAATCATGTGTGTTGTTTTCCCTTAATCTAACTCCAAACTTCTTTTGATATTTTTATTCCTTTATTAATAATAGAGAACTAATAATTATTTTTATTTATTATTAAGAAAAAAACCATGTGAGTACTCAATTGACTAATAACATTTACCACTCACACTTCATTCATGATATACATGTACATCCCTATCACATGCTTTTATTAATTATTGATTATGCATGTCATTTTCTCTTATTTAACTTCCAACTTCTCTTATTGTTTTTATTTTGCTATTACAAATAGATAAATAACAATATTTTTTTATAATTAACAAATAACAGTGAAAAGACTCATTCACTAATTACCTCTATCATTCACTCTTCATTCCATATATACATGAATATTTGAACCATGTGTTTTCATTAATTATGCATGTCGTTTTTCAATAACCTCACTCCTAACTTCTTTTAATTATTTTATTTTTTGTTAAAAATATATGAATAATAGAATATTTATTTATTAAATAATCATGTGAATGCTCATTTCACTAATTATATTTAGCATTTAAACTCCAATCAAGATACACATGAAAATTTCAACCACCTAATTTTGTTAATTATGTGTCATTTTCTCTCAAGTAACTTCAAAACTTTCATATTTTTTGTAATTTATGTATAAAAATAGGAGAAATAATAACATCTTTATTTATAATTAAGAAATAACATGCAAAGACTCAGTTCACTAATAATATCTCTTATCTCTTATTATTTTTTGTTGTTGTTTCTAATGTCATTTAATGTTTGCTCAGAACAACAAGGTGCTTTCCATTTTCTATCCTTGATGTAACATTTGACAATTAAACATTTCTTCTAAAGATACTAGAGCTGTCAAAATGGGTCATAACCTGCGAGCCAACCCGGCCCACCACGGGTTCAAGCTGGGTTGGGTTTGAAAAAATTGTATTTTTTTTATGCGGGTCAGATTTAAACCCGACTCATACGGGTTGAACCCATGGTGGGCCGGGTTGGCCCACCAACCCACCTACCTAATTTTATTTTATTAAAATTTAATTTTTTTAAAAAAGTATTTATTATTATTTTTTGCTTGAAAAAATTATTTAAATTTCTTATTTTCAAAATTAATTAAACACCCATGTTTGGAGTAAAATTTGGGAGTGAAATTTGTTTAGATTTGAATTATAGAA
Source organism: Vigna umbellata (assembly GCF_029865625.1). Classification (NCBI taxonomy): domain Eukaryota; kingdom Viridiplantae; phylum Streptophyta; class Magnoliopsida; order Fabales; family Fabaceae; genus Vigna; species Vigna umbellata. Next base: position 32,893,210 of record NC_142173.1, on the reverse strand, counting down.
AGTTTGTAAAAAAAAATTATTTAAAAAAAATGTAATTAAATGAGCCAGTGAGCCAACCCGTTTACCCATCAACCCGTGGTGGGTCGGGTCGGGTTGGACCGGGTGGCCCATTTTGACAGCTCTAAAAGATACCAAGCGTTGAGAAAGAACTTCATCCTTGGACGAAGTAACATTTTAGCTCATGCTATCATCTAGACTAATGTAAACACTTTTCGTGATTTTGCCTTTTTAGAGCAAGAGCGTTTAATAGGTTAAGTTTTCTTTTACGTTGTAGGTTTAAGTTTTTTTACGGTGTTTTTGTCAAAGACATAGTCTTAACACTTTTTCTATTTTGTGGAGAATTCAACTGAATACCCCTTGAGTATAGTATAGCGTACGCATTTAACATAACTCTCTTAGACACTTTGACTTATTAGTCGTTTAGCATCGCGTTTGGGTACTTTAACTTAGGTGTTTCTATGTTTTCTACCATCTAAAGTGTTTTCCTAAGACTTTTGTATTGTTCGAAATTTTGAACCTAATGCTTATGTTTCCATCTATGTTATTTTTAGATTCTTATTTCGTTTAATATTATTTGGTTAAACTTCAAAATATAAGAGCATTCAGATGTGTTGACGATTTTGTCTTAACATAATTCTTATTTTTTTTTCCTTTTTCACATCAATTAAATCAATCACAAATTTCTAATTCACTTCAAACAATTTTTTAAGTCACTTTTCCTTAATCTAAATCATTTACTCTCAACATAATTTTAAAAATGTGAAATTATGTCATTTAAAAAAACGAATCTAAAAGGATTTTGTTTTATGTCTCTTGTGTTGAAACCAAGTGAGTTAAGATAGGTTAAGCAAGAAAAATAATATATAAGAAAAAAAACACTCAAACCTGTAAAGTTTTCTTTAATTAAAAGTTGTGTTATAATCATTGTTAATGAATTTCTTGTTTTCCATTTTAATTTAATTCATCAAACATAAATGAAAGTATTATTCTAATGTAGTGAAGAAAAAAATTATAATATAAAACTTCAAATGTTTCTTTTTTATGAATTTTAGTTTTGTTTGATTCTTTTAAATATATATATATATATATATATATATATATATATATATATATATATATATATATATATATATATTGGTATATCTATAGTGTTTTAATAATTTAATATATTTATTATGTTTTTATAAACTAAACTATTATCTAATTGAACGGGTAACTCAGCAAAAGGATTGCTCACTATAATCCTTATGATTAACAAGTCTGTAATCCTTATGTAGACCCGTACACAAAAAGAATAACATAACAATTGTAATGGTCTGAAGATTTTATAAAGCCATTGGGCCCTAATTTGACAAGCCAGGCCCATTGACCTAAGGACACTTGAACCTTGGGAGGGGCTCTTTCCTTGCAAGTCAGATTTCATTTCATAGATTCCTCTCTCTCTAGAACAGAAACCTTGCCCTAACTCAAGTGCTCTGACTTCTCTCTAGGTTTCCAGTCATTTCCACCGATTGAATCCTAATTTGGTGGTGTTTTCTTGTTCCTGGAGTCAAGAGCTACGAAACCATCTGATTGGTTTTGCGTTCCAGCGGGTAAGTAGATTTTCCCTCTTTCCCTTCACTGTTCTTGTCCTAAGTTGTACCATTTTCTGATTTCCTGTGCCCTGTGTGATTTTGTCTTTCATTCTCAGTTTATTCCGACTCAAAGAGCTAAAGTCTAGCACCTATTTGGTGATTTATAGGTTCTGTACAGTTTCGCACGGTGTAGGGGGTACTGTTAGAGCATCTGTGAACTGTGTTGAGCAACCCACCAGGTAAGGGGAGCTAATTATTTTTGTATGAATTTATGTTATAAAAATATATGCATATGAATGTTGAACTGGTGTGCTCTTGTGAAACTGTTTTATGACTTTTATTGTATTGGGTATTATAATTGAAATTGTGAAATTGTGCATGTTGTGATGTGATGAATTTAATTTGTTTTGAATGAGTTTGTTGGCTAAAATTGATCTTGTTGGAAGGTTGGGAGTAAGGGTTCTGTAATAACATGTATATAGGTATTAAATAGATGTACAGGTACTGTTTAAGGTTGCTGTGAGAGGAAGTGAAAATATTAAAATTAGGCATTTCAGATTTAGAGCATAAGAGAACAGTGTAGATAATTTAAATAAATTAATTGTTAATTATTGAGAGCCTTTCTTTGTTGGTAGGATAGAGGAACCTTAAAAACCTGAGTTGGCACATCCCTGATCATAGAGCAGCCCTGGCCTGGTCCAGTCAATTGTGACTAGTCATATGTGTTGGCGTCGAAAGTGAGTTTGATGCGTTCAAACATCTGGGTCCTCTCCGGTGACCAATTGAAGTAAAGAAAGATCTCTACATGAAAATGAAATAAAACAAGTTGATTGTAGATGCATAAAGTTATCATGTGTTAATTTCTAGTCAATTATAATTTTAAAAAAAATCTATCACTGTGTGTTTGGAATTCAAAGTAAGGATCCATATATAAATATATATATATATATATATATATATATATATATATATATATATATATATATATATATTAGTTACGTTTACGTATTATATATATGTTTAATATAATATATATATTAGTTTAATTAGTTACGTTTACGTATTATATATATGTTTAATGTAATATATATATTAGTTTAATATAATATATATATATATATATATATATATATATATATATATATATATATATATATATATAAATAAAGTAAGGGTAGTTGTTTATTATATTAAAACGTGAGTGTTAATAAATAATTATATTACTTGTAGGTATGTATAAATTGATGCATTTTATGAGCTGTTATGAATTAGTTGGAGTTGTTTGGTTCTTGGTATTGATTAACTTAGGTTTAATTGTGGAGATGTTATTTTTATAATTTGTAAGTGGTGAATGATGTATATTGTTGAGATTGTGTATATGTTGATTTTGGTAGAAAGTATATGATTATAAAGTGATGAAAGTATGATCCAAGTTGTAAATCAAGTTCCATCAGTGTAGGATCTCTTGGTGAGATCCTTAGTGTTTTAGAATGAAAGTAGGAGCTCAGTCTTGGGGATCATTCTGAAACTCCAATGGCTAATCATACTCAAGTAGAGGGATTAATCCATGTGGTGAGGAGTAGCAGGAGGTCTTAGTCTTGGGGGCTTCCAGTATGCCTCAAGGCCCGGAACAGGCTAACCTCGTGAGTGTGGCAGGGTGGGGAACCCAAGTTTCATAAGTCACCACGAGTGCAGGACCCGCCATAGCTCGACTATCATTCTGAAGTCCGGACGAGTCAAGTCTAGAAGATAACATGTTAGGATGTATGCCTTAAACTGCTTTGATTTAAATTAACTCTTGTATGTTATGTGCTTGATATGAGGCATGCTTTTATATAATTAACTCACCCTTGCTTGTTTGTGTGCTTGTTGTATGTATTTTCTTTTGCAATGATCATCCACTTGGATGTGAGCAGAGGAAGATGAGGTTTCTTTGGAGGTAACATTGGAGAGGAATGAAGATGATGTTGCAGCTTAGTCTCTCTAGGAATTCCATAGCTTTCCATGTTTCTGAACAATTCCAGTTCTTGTATTTTGAAGTACTTTAGTATACCTTGTTATATTTTAAGTTTCAAATTCTGGGCATATTTTGGAATACTCTAGTGCTTGAAGTTTTAATTTCTTAGTAAATTCCGGATTACTGTAATCCTATAATATTTTAAGTACATCTCTTAACTGCTTTCTAATATTATAATTTGGTGATGTCTTTGCATATATATCTGCTATATATTTGGGATGTCACAACAATATACATGATGAACATTCTAGAAATACAATTATATCATAAACTTAAATTATTAATTAGTTTAATAATTAATAGTTTAATGTAATCTATTTAAAATTTTATTATATTAAAATTATAAAAATAGTTTTATGGATTATCAATGAATTTCTACAATAAGTTGAAGATGCTTGTAATTTTTTATATTATATTTTGGTCTATATATTGTTTCAATTATAACTTATTAAAATTGTACAATAATGATTAAGTTAATTAAATATAAAATGGAATTTATATAATTATATAAATTTTAACTAATAAGGGAAGAAGTTAAATCTAATTTTGATCTTTGTATTTTCATAAATGTGCAAGATCATCATAACAATTTAATTACACATTTAGTTTTCTATTTCTTCTAAAATTAAATAATTTCTATTTACTGGCAATACATTTTCTTAATTTTTAATGAAAAATATTAACACGCCATAAAGAATAACATTATTAATTATTTATTTACATAAAATACTCATAATAGTCTTTAATTATAAACTTTAAAAAATGTTGCAATAACAACAAAAAATAACCATATGTTGACATTTTTTTAGTAATTAGATAATACTTTCTGTTGAATCAAGATTTATACATTCAGGAAATTATGGAAATAAAAGTTACGCTTCATGGTACAAGAAAATACATGATAGACTATGTGTTATACATATTTATTTTATTTTATTAAAATAGTTAATTTAGACATTTAACAGATAAATTACTAAATTAGATTTTAGAAAAGGTTATTAACAAAACTTTGTTATATATAATAATACCACTAAAGTAAAAGGTTATATTATACATAATTTCTAAAAGCACCCATTATAAAAAAATAAAAAATATATTATACATAATTTCTTAAGTGATTGATGGCGTAAAACTCACTATCACATCAACAAATACTATTTCCTCTATAAAAAAAAACAACAATAATCACACTTTATACGTTTTAAAATAATAAAATATACAGGATATGCTTGATAGATATTTTCTATAAGCATAAGGGAGAGAAGAAAACTTCTATATAAGTTAAAATTAATCATACATAAATTATTATTTTGTAAAAGTTACATGTAATTGGAGAATACAAATTGGAAGTGGAGGACCTAATCCAACCACTCCCGATAAACAAATTTTCCTCATACGACATTTTTTAGAACATAAAGTGCACTTCCCAATTGTCTTTTACTTTGAAGTAACTGTCTTTTACTTTGAAGACACACTTCAATTCTGACTATGTATAGTGTGTAAAATAACATTCTCTACGAAACTCAATAAAGTGAAATTTGTGTCCTTTTTATTTTTCTTCGAGAATTATAAACTAGCCCTTGAAAGGGACAGTTAATAGCTTATCTCCTTTTCCTTATAAAATTAGTTTACCCACAAAATTTTCATTCCAAGATTCACCTTTTTTTATACTTCTTTGTCGTTGGCTTGAAATTCTATTAATTTTTTATTGGTGAATTTTCAACTGACAACCCTTAGTTTATGGGGGCAGGTGTCATCCATTGAACTTAATCAAATGAATAATATTTTGGAGATTCATAGTATAATTCACAATTATGATATAAAAGTTTGATTAATTTGTGTGTGGATGACATGGATTGAGACTAGATTAGGTATGGCCAACTGCAACTTTGAAAGTGCATTCTAACCACCATTTTTGTTGCTGAAAAGATATAATATAGTACAAGAGGATTATTTAAAACATTAATTATCATCTATTAGCATTGTTGATCATTTGGAAGAGCATACCTTCTATTTCTACTTATTTCTTCTAAACTATCCTGGATTATACTATTTTTGAAATGGGAACTTTTTATTGTTTTAAATTAATCTTTTTAAAATGTAAATTTTGAATTATATAATTTAAATTTTGAATTAAGATTTTATAAACTACCCATTGGATTTATTATAAATAATTCAACTGTTTAGATTTAAGAATTAAAATATTTGTTAGGATTAATATCATTTTTGGTCTTTTATATTCGTTAACTTTGTTTAATGTGGGACTCATTTTTTTCCTGGATGTTCATTGAATTTAATCCTTTACGTTGACACAATTTAAATTGCTAACGACGTACATTCCACGTAAAAAGAAAAGAATGACTTGTCACGCATCTCGCCACATCATCACCATCTTTCCCAAATTAGAAACCATAATTTTCCTTCTAGCAGTGTGTCGCTGTGCACCACACTTAGGCCATCATCTTCTCCACGTCGTCAGACCACCATGAGCTTCGCCAGTAGCAACTGCACAAGCCACCACGAATCAACCAAGAAACCTAATCTGCAAACGAAACCTTTCACTACAACAAATCAGACCTAAATCGCGAGTCTAAATCACTATGCACCATGAGAACCACCATCAACATCTCGCCATCTTGATTTTCTCCATCGTGACAACTTCACGAGAACCTGTAAAGTGAAACCCCAAAAATCACAAAACAATTACAGAAAACCCAAAAATCCCAGAATCCAAATCGCAAAAACCCAATTCACGATGAACCCCCAATTCACGAAATCGCGCCTCTTCCGTGAAAACCTGTAAAATCCCAAATTGCACCACCATTGAACTTGTTTAACCTCCATTGATGATGCAAACCATCTGCAAGGAACGAAACCCCAAAATCGCTTTCCATTAAATCACAAAAACCTACAGAAATTAGGGTTTTTGATTTGGGGAAGATGATGATGATGTGAGTCAGGCACTATGAGCATTATTGTGTAATAACTCATTCCTTGTTTTCTTACGTAGAATCTATGTCATTAATGATTTAGACATCGTCAGCGAAAATGACCAAATTGAACATAAATTACGAAATTAGAGACATTGAACATTCAAAAAAAATAAGTCTTACATTGAAAGTCATTGACAAATATAGGGACCAAAAATAATATTAAACCTATTTGTTATTAGTTCATGTTAACTTGCTAACAAAGTATTAAAGTAAATAATTTTACTTAGTCCTATAATTTTAATATCTTTTTAAGTCCAAGAGCACTGCGTCTTGTGATCAGAATATTTGCAACTAATTTCATTTTCATTTATACTAGTCCAATTTCTTCAACCATTATAGAGAAAATTATATGTATTTATATCTATGAGTTGTCAAAGAGCAACCTACAAAAAATGAAACACAGTGTTAGAAAATGATTTGAGAGAAAACCTGTTTAACAAACATAGTTTAATTTTACACGTATTTAAGATTACAAAATGAATTTCATCACCTTCAAGAATTTTCAAAATTATCATACCTACTATGAATTGTCTCAACACAGCTGATTAAATAAAACTTTGATTGGTGATGAAATAATGATATATCTATTATGGTGGGAAGGGCTTGGCTTGGAATGACTTTTAGTAAGTGATGTTAAAAGTAATTTTTTTTTTGAATTTTTAGACCAAGATGTATGAGAGATATTAAAAATAAATAAGAGATTTTTTTTCACAAGGTATTTGTCATTTAATTTATCATTTCTAGACCAAGGTAAATTATTTCAATATCATCTTAATGCGAAAAACAATATTAATTAAAAATTTCGACATTTTAAACGTCCGAATTAAAACCAAGTCTTGACTTTATCAAAAATATAGTCTAATTACAAAGTTGTGAAATTACTAAAACAACCAAGAAATAAAATTAGTCCATTTACATTATTTCTAAAATGTATAACTCAAAAACTTTAAATAAACCAAAGTTGCTCCCCACTCTCGCATCTTTATCATGTCTCTAGAGCATCTGCAACATCTCCTGCTCCCGTATAATCAAGGATCATACGATCATCGCAGGACACACAAAATCACAAACACAAACAAATATGAGTAAGCTACCATAACACAACCAATAACTATATAACATGTACATGACAAATAAGCACAATCTAATAATAATCATTCACCTACCATGGTACCCTTACAAACATAATCGTTTCTAGACCCTGATCATCATCAACATCCTCATTTACTATATCGTCAAAATACCATCCATGTTATTCTTATCAACATCATTTTCAATCATCACCACAAATCATCATCACATGTACCTCCATCAGAACTAACATCATCATGAATAACACCATGAGCCTCCACAATACCATAAACTCCATAGTGAAAAGAGTCAATCACACTCTTGTACCCTACCTAACAAACTTGTAGCCTCCCCTACAGGTCCCTTGTAGCCTTTCCTATACTCAAGTAGTCCCGCCATCCTAGCTGAGGAACATGTTTCCTGCCACACAAGGACAAGACAAACACCATCACCCCCATACAAAGAAGGCTCAATACCCGAGCACTCTCTTTTCGCACACAAGACCAAAAGGAGTTGTTATCTCGACCAGTCGATAGTCTCAGGATTACTAGGTACAGCAAGTGAACCTATCCCTCACTCTTATGCTCATCGGTCAACCACACGTTCTAGTACAACTCCAACACTTACCCATTCCAATCCTCAATCAAAGTTCATCATATTTTTAAACATAATAACTATCTTCATTCCCTGCCTAACCTTATTCACTCGTCATTATCTAAAGTCTCATTCAAAACCAAATGTACTCAATATAAACCCCTCATGAGTTCCATTTTAACAATAGATTACAAAATAAATAAATATCATTCAATAACAGAAAAAAATAATAATAAACCATTTATTAATCCAATTAATCATTATACCCTTATTAACTTCCTTTTTATTCCTAAATCACAAAAAGAAAAAAACTTAATCTCACGCTTTTGTTGTCTTATAAAAAGAATTTCTTTCTCCTATTCAGTTCCTCTGTCTTATCATGCTCTATTTTCCTTTCTCTCAATTTTATTTTACGTACCTATCTTTTTACGCTTCCTCTCTTTTTATTTCTTAGTCAATAAATCCTTTTTATTTTATTATTTTAAAATTAAAATATATTATAACTTACAAATAACTGCTTAGATGGTGCTTCCTATAATCTCTCAATCAAATTGTTTTTTTTAAAACATAATTGCTACATTTCATATCTTTTATTTTTCAACTTATTTTATTTCAAATGGAGGCCTATGCTTCCTACACCCTCATTTATAATTTCTACTCCTAAAAAACACAAAGGGATAAAAGACATTTGTTTCTCGTACACCCACACAAAAAACATACATACACACACGCACACACAAACAAACACCCCCCTCCCACAAACACACAAACGCAAACACACACATACATACACACATATGCACACACACACACTTACACGAACACACATTCACACACACACAAACACATGCGCACACACAAACACATTCACACACGCACACACACATATTCACAAACATGCATACACTCACACACCCACACAAACACAAACCCACACACATGCACACACACACCACACACACATATTTACACTCACACACACGCACGCACACACACACACACACACCAACATAAACACACAGACACACACACCCACACACACCCAAACACACACACACACATGTTCAGACACACACCCTCACGTACACACACACCCACACAAAGACACACACCCATACACACATGCACACACATACTTACACACACACACACACACACACACTTACCCACCCACATACTCCCTCACACATACACACAAACTCACACACGCACACACATGCACACACATTCCTTAAAATGTTGTTTTGACTAGGGTTTCTTCCAATATGGTAAAATAAGCTTTGAGTATGAAAATGTACTAAAAGTTAACTTGTTATGAGTGGTATTAGACTCTCTAGTTTAGATAAAGATTTTAAGTCACTAGAAAACTTGAATTTCATCATCTAATGAGCATATTTTGTTAAAGTTTGATAATTCCATAAATACTCTTTAGACATTTTAATATGTGCTTATACAGTTTAGGATAGAAGGATTGTTTATGAAAGGTGAAAAGATGAATTATCTAAAATCTCCATCACTTATAAATAAAGCAAATTTGGACAACTTCTAGTCCTACAAGTATAACTGTCATCTGAGCTCCTAGCCCATGGGTTGATCCTGACCCCTCTAAAACCAATCCTTATTTTTCTGGTCCATTAATAGGGAGCTTTTTAAAAGCCTCAACTCCTAAAACCCCACACAAAGTGGGTTACGGCAGGGTTAGGGTAGGGTTGGCACCCCAAAATTAAATTAGCTCATTTGTAATGCATTTTTAATTATTCTTTTCATTTGTTTTGCAATCTTTGTTTAGTAGTTTCTAAGTTTCTTATGATATTTTACTATAATATTCTATTTTTCTTTAAATATAAAAATATAAATATTAACTTTAGAAAAAGCTATTCAAAATAATCTTTTAGTTGTAATCATATTTTAGATACATAATTTCATTATTTTGAAAAGTTGAAAATATAATATATATTGAGTTTATTTAAACTTAAATATAAGGTAATTTTGAAAGAAAAAAAGATTATATATAAATAAGCTTTTATGAATTTATTTTAATATACTATTTAAAAAATATTATATATAAATAAGCTTTAAACTTATTTTTAGTTTTGACATCTAAAATATAATAAATGTGTTTCTGTTTGAAAAGAAATGGATTTTTCACAAAAGAATTATCATAAAAAATATCAAATAAGTTATTATTTTTATAAAACACTATTGATATAACAAAACATTTTATATCAAAACTGGATAAAAATACACACAATTTTATAAATTAAAAAAAAAACTAGATGTTAATATAATTGGATAATTGGATTTAGGAACACATGAATAGTGGATATGATTAAGTTACAACATCAGTTAGACCAATATGTTAACTTAATCAAAAAAATTTTGAATATTATTAGGAATAAAATAGTCAACATGTTAAAAGAAGGTCAATGGACTAACTCTAACCCATGAAATTTTATGGATATTTGGTCCCATAGGCTTTTTTAATAAAAGATATTTTTAATTTTGTGGACTTTTTTATCCTAACCCATGTGAGTTAAGGCCAAACTTTAAGGCCAAGCTCTAACTCGTGACTCTCAAAGTAGGAAAAGTATGGAGTAATCTCAATAGGAATTCACTAAGGTTCAAGAGTTCCTATATGGTGGGATCTCTATATTTATAGGTAAAGAGATTCTATTTTACATTAACGAAAAAACTCCATATGCCCTATACAACTAAAACTAAGAATTTTAAACTCAATTCAATATTAACACATTAACAAAATATTTCATATACTACATTTCATTATCTTTTATTTCATTTAATAAAAAGCTGGCTACTTAAGGCAATAGCACCAAAGTGGTGCATTTTTTTTTCAAATTTATTAAAATAGTGCAAATTTCAAAAAAATTACAAAAATGAAGGAATAAGTCATGTAAACTTGGTATGATTTTTAAAATTTTTAATTGAAGTCATGCTAACTTGATACGATTTTGGTGTATTGTGTTAAAAACTGAAGTCGTATCAGTTTGGTAGGACATCAGTACATTGTAATTTATTTTAACGTTAATTAAAGTCATGTTGGCTTAGTACGATTTTAGTGTATTGTGATATAAACTAAAATTGTACTAGTTTGATATAATTTCAATTATTATAGTTTTTTTTTAAATTTTAATTAAAGTTGTGTCAATTTAACACAATTTCTTCAACATGAAATTATACCAAATTAACACTACTTTAAGATTGTACTATTTTGAAAACCAAATTACACTATTTTAATGCATATATATATTGAAAAAAATTAGATTTTTTAATGTAATTTATACTACTAAATCTTACCATATATATGGTATATGGTAGAATTATACTAATGCATTTATGCTTTTATTATTCCATTAAACTCTCCATAACAAAAATTCTTATCAACTTTTGGTTTTTTAATTCTACTATCGATTTAGATATTAATATTTAAAATACTTTTTAATAAGTTGTAACCATAAAAGTTAATGTAAAGATAGTAATTTTAATCGTATACACACACACACACACAGATATATATATATATATATATATATATATATATATATATATATATATATATATATATATATATATATATATATATATATGTATGTATATTAATGTATTTTATATAGAACTTAATTGAAGGGTTGAGTTTATATATCCAGTTTTTTCACCAATGGAAAGAATATTCGAGACAGTGTGCATCAAGGAGATTATGTTTGGATATACTTCTTTATAATAATTTAAAAAGTAAAAAAATAAAAATTAGTTTGTATATAAACCAATTTTTGAATTTTTTCTAATTTAAAATCTTTATTTCAATCATCCATAAATTATTTTTGTTCATGAATAAATTTTTGTTTTTCTTTAGTTATAGTTTTATTGAAAATTTTGAAAGCGGTGTAAGAAGAAAAGATTTGCAGTGGTGCAGAAAGCATGATGAGCCTGTATTAAAAGACCATCATGAGCCCATCTTCAAGGCAACGAAGAACCGGACCACTCAAAAACTACATCTCTATAGGTATCGTTGTCAAATTTTATTAAAATTAAAAGGTATATAATATATATCCATTTTAATTTATATAAACCAGATATCAAATAAATTCAAATGAATTTATAATGGACCGAAAAAAGACTTTCAAATTTAATTATAAATTTAGAGAAAAAAGGCATTTTTCGATGAAAAAAAGTACTTAACAATGTAACTTTTAGTAAAATTTCTGTTATATGTATTAAATACGAATTTTTTTTTTATCAAATTGGTACCTTTACTCTTATTTCACTTATTTATTTCTCAATATTTACTTCTTTTTAAAGATTCTTATATAGCGTGTTTATATAAAACTTTATATTGACAATTGTAGCATACCATTATCTTCTCTAGGAACTGATTTTACATTACAGTTCTTATTACTAACTAAAACTAATTTAAATTTAAAAATAGAAAATACCAGTTACTCTAACTAAGAGGATAAATAATATTTCAAATGAAGATAACAATATTTTTTAGACAAGTGATTTGATTTAGTAATACATTTTTATTTATTATATTTATTCACTAATTTACTTGTAATATTATATTTTAATTAAAAATAAATTATATTTTATTTATAAATTTTAATTTATATCTTATATTTTCTAACATTATAATATTGAATTATTGCAAAAATATTTGTTAATATATCATAAACACATCTTTTATCTCTAAAAATAAAAATAACAAAATTATAACCCACAGTATTTCCTATTTGATAAATTTTTTTACTTTGGGTCAATAAACGGAACAGTTATTTCATATGTTTAAATATTAAAAGAATGGTAAGAATTAAAATTTACAATCACTGCTCTTTTTTTTCTTATCTTTACGAAATATAAAACTAATAATATACAGTAATTAGCTTAAATATATTTGAAGTTCTTCTCTATAATATTTTTGGTTAGGGATGATAAGAAAAACAAATGTGAAGCTCGTATCATGGAGGGGAAACCTGCATATTTGAACCAATCGATGGTACGAAAAGGGTTGAGTTATGGGTTGATTGTTGTAAGTTTGAGATGTTTTGATTAATGAAATGGAAAAAGAGTTTAAAGTGGTGGAAGGATGTGCATGGTAAGTTAGGGTGAAGAAAATGGGAGAAAGAAAGGTGAAACACAGTTGCCGAGACATAGCGGATGCAGAAGAAGCAGAAGAGAGGGTCCAGCTGGAACTGGTCCCATCATCGTCTTGATCACACTTTTCAGTGTTCATAGGGCTATTATTTACCTCGTGTAATAATCAAAGAGAAAACGTTAAGTTTAGAAAGTAGAAGGCTATTAAATTAATGCAGACACATAGGAGAACAGTGGTAATGATGGTATTAAATTTAATGTAGCTTTGGACTGTTTCACACACCATCATGCCATGTGCACAGGAATTTCCATCATTCCCTCTCTTTAAGACTGACATTATCAGAAAATCTTGAGAAGCTGTGCCTTCTCTCCATTCCTTTTGCCTTCTAGCCCCACACCTCTGCTCTCTGCTACTCTAACAACAATTCATTCTCATCATCTTTCTTCTCTCTTCTTTCTTCTTTCTTCTCAATCCAATGGTCAACTGCCTCACAGCTATCGTATGAATAAACGATACTTGTGCTTTTCTAATTAATGTTTTTGCTCTGCAACACATGCTGCTTCTCATTGTCCATTGGTAATATCTATAATACTTTTTTGCTTATGCTAAATTCAACCCTAAAAAGTATTCAAAATTTCTTCTGAGATACAAAATTCTACTTTCATGAGTAAAATAATGCATGCCTACAAAATTTTGTAATGTTCAAGAGAAAGGAATAAATATATATGAATATCAGAAGTTGCTGAGCTAAGAAGAAAAGATATATAAATAAAAAAGTTGAATGCCTCATTTAAAAGAAAATAGAAACAATTTTTTAAAATTAATTAATTTTATGTCGTGTTTATATAAATTATCGAAGGGTATTTTTTTTATCTAAGTTAACATGCTATTTTAATCTGTTTTGTTGTCAATAAAAAATATATATAATGAGAAACGATGGGAGTATTTTAAGTTTTTCTGTAAAATTTATCGGAAGTATGGTTTAAAGCATGAGAAGATAGAGAGGTAGGTTAAAAGATACATAGTACAGAGAATATTGTACTTCTTTCGTGTTCTATGATTTTAATAAATCTTTAAAAAAATTATTTAACCCCTTGTGGCCTATCAAAATCAGGTGTGGTAAAACGTATCGATTCGACTTTGTTTAAACTCGGTTTGATTTTAATTTACCAAAAACAAATTGAGTTGAATTAGTCCATTACTAAAAAATAGATTAATATTTATAACTCCGTTTATCGAGCTTGCAGACTAACCTACCAATTTTTGTTTTCTTTCTGTGATTCAAAATGTAATTTCACATAAAAATGACTTTTTCTTTTTTTTTTACCTTTTACATGAATACATGTTGAAAACAAGTTCATATTGAGTTGTATTTATGTTCACACAAACATTCTTGCATTTCACACATTTGAATTTTTCAGAAGAGAACATCAAGTAAAGTGATAAGATTAATTTTACACATTAAATAATTTTTCTTCACACAATCATTCGATCACTATACTACTAAAAATTAATAATAAACTTCATCATCATTTTTTCGTTTAATGGTCATCATTTACATTTTCTAGGTTATTAGATGCAACATTAGAAGAACTTTCCTTCTCGACTCTTCCATCTTCATCAATCTAAATCACAAAACTCATGCTTTTAAGTGGAAATTATTACTTCACCATCTTTTGATAACAGACGAATTTTATATTTATTCAAAATCCTTGAATCAATGTTAAAGCATATTCAAATACAATTGTAGTAATTGGGATACTTAGCAAGTCTCTAGCCATGACAAACAAATCTGAAAAATGTTGCCTATTACTTTTCCACCATTCAAGAACATTCATATATTCAGTAATAGCAACATCCAATGTTGGTCATCCAAGTATATATCAAGTTGGGTCCTTCCCATTTTAGCAGTAGCCTAAAGCTTGTGTTTTTTTTTTATTTTCTAACATAAAAAGTGAAATCAAAGTTTAATTTATATGTATAATAATATTAATTAAATCAAAAGAAAGTAATATGATTTTCATCAAAAGTGGTTAACTTGATTGAAGCAATTGAGGATGTCGTTGACAAATCACTATGCTTACGCTTTAGAATAGGGAAAGTCTCAATCTTTGAACTGTTGGAATTTAAGAGTATTAGAGACCGTTTTGAGATTCATGAAGAGTTACATTTATTCATGAAGAGTTATAAACCAATGAAGAGTTACAATTATTCACGAAGAGTTACAACCATTCATGAAAAATTACGATCATTTATGAAGAAATGTAACTAATCAGAATCTGGTATCTCTTGGATTTGAAAGATGCCTCATCAACATCTATATAAAGGGATATTGTGCTCTATGGATAGAGAAACAAGTGAGACTTTTTCTCTACATTCTCTCATTCACTTAACACACAAATCAATTCCTGAGAATTTTATTCTTATTTGACGTTAATACTAAGAGTGAGTATTATCGTTGTATTTCTTCTTTGTATCTTAAAAGCGGATTTCGTGATCCCCTTCACTCTTATAAGGGACGAAATATTGCTTTTAGGAAAATGTGTATTCACGTCTAGAAGATTATATCAAGTCTACATTATTGTTCATCTTGTTTCCCTAAGTTCTTGGAAAATTGTTTCAACAGTCTAAAAGCAATATATACTCGAAGATGACAACAATTCGTGAGATGTCTGCAAACTTTCACAAATTAGACAAGTTTGAAGGCGTTTGTTTTCGGTGATGGCAAAAGAAGATGCATTTCCTTCTCTTGGCTCTAAACGTGGCATATGTTTTAAGTTCTCCCCAACCCAAGCGAAACCGAAACATTGGAAGAACAACGAAAAATGAAAAAATGGGAGAATGATGATTATGTTTGTCGTGGTCACATTCTGAACGGTATGTCTAATCCTTTATTTGACATATATCAATATGTGGATTCTGCAAAAGAACTTTGGGATCAACTTGAAAGCAAATACATTTCTGAAGATGCATTAAGCAAGAAATTTCTGGTTAGTAATTTTAATATAATTATAAAATGATTGATGCTAGACTAATAATTTTAGAAATTCAATAATTATGAATGCTCTCTTGTTTCAACCCCTATGGACCCTAATTTAAAGATATTACCTAATGGTGGTAAAACAGTTTCACAACTGGAATATGCAAGGGTAATAGGATGTTTAATGTATACAATGACAAGTACAAGGCTATATATTGCTTTTTGCGGTGAGCAAATTGAGTAGATATACTAGTAACCCTAGTCTATCACATTGCCATCGAGTACTTAAGTATTCAAATAAAACTATTAATTATGGATTAACATATAGTGGTTATCCTTCAGTTTTGGAAGGATATTCTGATGCAAGTTGGATTATAAATGAGAAGATCACTCTTCAACTAGTGGTTGGATTTTCCTCCTTGGGGAGGTGCAATTTCTTGGTCGTCCAAGAAACAAACTTGCATTACAGATTCCACTATGGCTTCAGAGTTTATAGCTCTAGCCTCGACAAGAAAGGAAGCCGAATGGTTAAGGAATCTCATGTTCGAGATATCATTGTTACCAAAACCAATATCACCAATAGCAATACATTGTGACAATGTTGCAACATTGGGAAAGGCTTATAGTCAAATATACAATGTCAAATCAAGACATATTGCTGTGAGACATAGTTATGTCCAAGGACTCGTCAAAGATGGAATTAGTACAGTAGATTTCGTACGAACAAAGTTTAACGCTTAATATGACATTGAGTCTTAAGTTCAATAAGATTAAATCTCTTATTTGATGATTGAAAGCACAAATAATTATTTAAAGAGTGCTTTAGATCTGTGATGCTTAGGAGGTTGAGTAATTCTTAATTGATTTCTTGAATTTATGTTTTGTCACAGAAACATGTTTACCTAAGAAATCAACCTACGTAAGTGCGAAGTTTGGCCGCTTTAAGAAGTCAAGGGGGCATGACTTTGTTGCACTTATGAATAGATATGGACGCATAGCCCTATTGTGTCAAGTATAACAAGAATATGTAATTTATCTTACATGTAGAGTATCTTCAAGACTTCAATAGGTATTATGTTGGTTCAATCGTTTCGACACCAATAAAATACGAATTCCTGAAATGTGTATTCTACTAAGTGAAAGTTCAAGTCTATGTACACTTTCATTTATGTGTAAGATTGCAATTATTAAATTGATGTTTGTGTTAAGTAATTATACAATACTCTCAAATAGTGGAGGATTATTGGAATTTAAGAGTATTAGAGACCGTTTTCAGATTCATGAAGAGTTACAATTATTCATGAAGTGTTACTACTAAGAGTGAGAGTTTCGAGGGTTCACACATCGTGCCACGTGCTAATTAAAAGTCACCTCAGCATGCCACCTCACTAGAAAATTAACGCCGTTTACTAAGATTAACGGCAAGGATATTATTGATTCAATTTTATCAAAACAGAGAGTCAATTAATCACTTTCAAAATTGGAGGACCCAATTGAAACTAACCCGCAAATATAGGTACTTCCGAACCTATGAAACCTTATTTTTTTATTATATGTATTTGTTTTCTTTATATTAGAATATTATTGCACCTGTTCCATTGTCCTATCAGAGTGTCACATATATTAACATACAAGAAAAAACACTTTATATCTACAAATATTTAATATATATATATATATATATATATATATATATTATTTGACAATATTATATTACTTATTAGCATAAAGAAAAACAAAAAAATATTGTCTTGAATGGGGTTATGGAGACAGCCATGCAAGATTCTCAGAACTTTCAAAAGAAAAAACATTCGTATGCTCAATTTATATATACATATCTTTCAGAGGCTTATTTCCTAACAAGAGAAGATAATGAATTCATATTATTTTTCTATAAGATTGAGAGAAGAAGGATAATAAAGTGAATTATCCTCTGGTTTTGGCATGCAATTCTTTTCCATGTTCCAACCATTGTTATGCATCTAAAAGTGTCACCTTATTTCCTTTTCTTTGGTGACAAGATAGGTATTCTACGTAGGTCTTGTAACTGTCTAGCCAGAATATGCATGTGAAATTTAGTTTTTAGCCATTTTAGGGTTCAAACATCATGATTATATATATTATATTGTTTTTTAAAATATCTACTTTGATACCTTTATCATCATTTTTTTGAATTTGGCTCCTTCAATAACAGTACTCATATTCATCAAATACCTTGAAAATTTCAATTATATATATGCATCACATTTGTGCCTATAATCTACCATGAGAAAAAGACAGTAATGAAACTGGTATATTCTTTACCAGAAAGGAATTTCGTGATAACCATAAAAATTTGTATAGTCATTCACAAATTATAATATATATATATATATATATATATATATATATAATATATATATATATATATATATATATATATATATAAGTTAAATATATTTGTATTTTCTAAATTTGAATGTAAAAGCAGAATTCGGTTCCATGAGTTAAAACGTGTCAAACAATATAAATATTTCAAACATCAACTCGAAACCCGGTTTGACATATTTATAAAATTTAATTCATTTAGATTAAAATAATTATATTTATTCATTTATAAAGTTTAAACAAATTATATCAAAATTTAAAACAAAACCAAATTTCAATTTTACATCTAAATTTAAAAATTAAAAATATATTTATTTCTATAAACAAATATTAATTTATAGATGAATATATCGAACTTAGAAAAAGAGAATACTCAAAACTCATAAATAAAGAAGATAATGAACTAGAAAAAAGAGAGAAGAAAGTTGATAGATAAATAAGTTAAACAAAAATTAAATTATACATTTTATATTAGTGAAATATTTATTTTTAATTTGTGAAAGAAAATTATAAAATAATCTTATCTTGCTATTTTCTTCCCTTATTTAATAAATATTAGTAAAAAAGAGTTGTATTTTGAATCAGTACCAAAACAATTTAAACATAATTTTTGAAATAATTATTATAAAAATCTGTAAATCTTATATCTACTTATAAGGTTGATTTGTTTGTTTGAAAAAAATTCTGATTATGAATTCAACTCTCACACCAATAAAATACTAATAACTAATATTTGTCCAAAAAAAAAATTATATCTATTCATAATTATTTCTCACTAACATGAGACATACGGCAAGTCATTCTATTTTTTAAAGAAGAAGACAAAAGATAAATAAATTAGACTCCTTCTAAACTTAAATTTAAGAGAGAAAAATGTGTTATACATATTTTAATTTGCATGCATCGTCATAATGTAAATATTTGCGATGTTAATCAGTAAAATAATATTTTGATAGATTGATAATAATAATAATAGTAATAGTAATAATAATAATAATAATAATAATAATAATAGTAATAATGAAGACATTAATATTGATAATAATTCGTAATTGAAGAATATGATTAACCATTTTTCTGATAGAGTCTCTTTTTTCAATTATATTTTCAGTCATGACTTTCAAAATCGAAATTTTTCTTAAAGGTACCAAATCTAGTTTTAGTTTCACTTGTTAGTACTATAATTTGTAACTAAACAATGAAGAAATTGTTTATAGTAATATTAGTCTTATATCTGATAAGTCTATATAAAAATAAAAATAATATACAAGAACATTATCGTGTTTACGCGTCAATGAAACAGTTCTCATGAGAAGAGAACAAAACAAAAACCTGAAAAGTAATTTCATGGCATCCATGTATTCCCCCCAAGTGATTATGACGATGTTGTCGCATATATTACTATTACTGGTCTATCTAGAGAGAGAGAGTGCGTAAAAAGGAAACTAGAAAGAGAGACAAAGGTCAAAGATTGGCAACACACGAGACACTATATATATATTGGCATAACTAGGCATAATCATTTCGTATGAGCAAGCAAAACAACATATATCAGAGTTCAGAAGCCTCCTCGTGATTATTTTTTGGTTTCGTTTCTTTCATTTTTTTACTCTTTCGTTTTTCCTTTTTGTCATTTGGCTAGCTGCGTACACGCTGGAAGCAGCAACAGCACCTACCATAAGGTATTATCAGTGACATGTTCGGGAATTTGCAGGACTTCTTCCCCTGTCATGTCCTTTTCTCTCGATATTTTCCCCTTTCACTATGATGATTCTGTGTTCTCTTCCTCATTTTTTTTTTCTGTTTTCCTAAAGAGAAAAGCTGCATGCATGCCATGCTTTTTTCTTAGTCCTGTGTTGTTCTTGTTATATAAGGAGGTCCAAGTTTTGGAGCACGAATGGTAATTATAGGGGTTTTTCAGAACACCCTTTTGGTTTCAGAAGTGGAAAGTGAAGGTCTTTGAAGAGAAGGAAAAATGGGTAGTTGTGGAAGGGAAGGTGTAGTGAGACAGTACATAAGATCAAAAGTCCCTCGTTTAAGATGGACCCCTGAACTCCATCGTTGCTTTGTTTATGCCATTGAAACTCTTGGAGGTCATCACAGTGAGTACATTGTTTTCACCCAACTAAAAATTTTCTATGCTTTTCTTCATGTTTCTTTCTTCTTCTTTTTGTTGCTTTTCTTAGATCCCATAAACACAAGGACAAAGCTTATTAGATGCATTATTGTTAATGTTAACTTTTCATCAGAATTGAAGCTTCACTTTATGTAGAAGGAAATGGGGGTGTATGGAGCTGAGGGAATTGAAAGACAGACAAAAATAATAAATGTTGTAGATGACATGAGAAAATGAGGTAGAAAAATAAATTAAATGTGAGAAAAAAGTAAATGTATGTTGGCTATTTTCTTCATTCTTCTTTATCTGTTTTTCATTACTATATACTATGATGAATTTCTAATACGTTTCTACCTCTTTTTTTATTCATATATTGTGCAGAGGCTACTCCTAAGCTTGTTCTTCAGTTGATGGATGTTAAAGGGCTGACAATTTCACATGTCAAGAGCCATCTGCAGGTTCGTTTTAATCTGCTTAATTAGTATAAAATTGGCAATTTCATACATTAATTTGGTGTTCCTGATTAAGCTTTTCTTCCTCTTTTTCAAAAATAACCAGATGTACAGAAGCATGAAAGGTGATTCCTGCAGACAAGGTACCAAACGTTGTTCATTTGACCTTCTTTACTGCAAAACACTATGTCTCTTCAATACTTTTTCCTACCCTCATCTGCCTATGCTTTGTGTTCATAAAGTAGGTTATTTATCTACAGATTTGGATACATAATAATGAAAATGTGTGCATTAAGAAAAGTTAAGGTTTTATATATGGTAATTATGTTAATATGAGCATCAATCATTCTTTCATTACTCTAAAATATTACCTTTTATGTTGCATATTTTATGTGTTATCAACATATATATATATATATATATATATATATATATATATATATATATATATATATATATATATATATATATATATATATACTTGTTTTGGTGATCCAAATTTATGAGGTCATACCAGCTTGAAAATAGGACTTGCCAATTGAAAAATAACACCTGCATATTTAACTAAACTAACATAAAATTTTGCATTCTCGAACAGAGAAGACATTTTGATGATGATAGAAAGTGTCTCCACAGCATCCTTTTTATGGTTTACATAAAAAAAATGGACTCACCGAATCAATGGAAAATAGAGAAGTTACCCGCTTTTGGTAAAAATAAAAATACTTTTTTACTATAAAATAGTGGAGAAACATGGTATATATATAAATATAAAGTGTGGAAATTTTTTAGGGTCATAGTATGGTAGACACCCTATTTCTTTTTATACTTGCTTTTGACACTCGTAAAAATTATTATTTTATATTTATTAGTTAAGTATAGTATGTTTTTTCAAAAGGGGTTGTAAAATAAGAGTAAAAGAAACGAGGAGTTTCAAAGAATATTTTTCAACTTTTTAAGTTAAGTGTTCTTATTTATTTATAAAGTAGCTAGGATGAGTTCTTCATCTCCTGGTTTATAAAGTGATTCATTATTTAAAAATGGTTTTTGACATCTTACAATTTTACACTGTGCCCCTTACGTTTCCCTTTTATGGTTAACTGTACAAAAGAAAGAGAAAAGGAAACTGGGTCAGACAGACGAGATATAAAATTATTACGTGTTAATTTTTTTTTCTAGTTGTTAAAAAAACATTTTTCGAGAAGATTATAGTTAAAGTGAAATAAATAGCTTGGTTGAAGCATTGATTGGTCAACAGATTAATATCGATGATCTGCATGTCGTACATTGAATAATGTAGATGATGCTTTCTGCATTGAAAGCATGCAGATAGATATGGAGTCACTCTATCGATGGTTGTTTCTCTTATTGGTTAATAGTTGTGGTTGAAAAGCAGAGGAAAAAGCTATCCTCCATGCATGAGTTTAGCAAATTCTCAACAGCAATGTTGCTCATTAAGTAGTCCCTTTCGTGTCTATAGTTGATGCCAGAATAGACAAAGGAGAATCATAAACCATTCTGCTTTTACCATCTTATAATGGTATTTTTATGAAACCCACAACTTTTCTGCTTTCAACATTTAATATATAAATTCCATTGCTCCTTTAATTTCACCCATGTAAGTTTTCATTCTTCCTCCAATCCTATTATCATACTGTAACTATTCATCAACTTTCTCGATCACTATTTTTGTATAAAGAAATCTATTTCTCTGAAAATCTTTAATGGAAAAAAAAATTAAAGAAAAACAGATAAAAATTAGTTATTTACTGGAATATAAACATAATAAAAGTATTTTTTTAATTTTTAATAATATAATACTCTTTATTTCTTTTATCTTTATTATATTAAGTATTCAAATATATAAGTTAAAAAAATTGTATTGAATAGAAATAAAGTGACATATGAGTAAAATAAAAATCACAAACATTAAATCTTAAACTTTTGTGTTGAAAATAATGTTATATCTTTTCTATGTTTGTCAGTTCATGTCATGTGGTAAAAAGATATTATAATATTTTATGCGAACAAAAACTCATAATTATACAAAATTTTTAAAATATTTTACAAAAAATTTACTTTTTTAAATTTTTTTACCAATATATTTCAATCCTACACCAATCAAAGTGTAGCGGTACATCTTTTACAAACATATTTGTTTTTGCTTTTCATGCACAGAATTTAAATCCCAGAAAAATCTTAAAAGAAGAAAAAGGCTACATGCAGTTTCACTCTAACTAAACGTTAATTTGTTTTAAAATGTTGAATGTTTTCGCTAAATGTTGTTCTACTTTGAATTCCTTGTCTGATGGTTATCTGTGACAGACAAGACTTCCACCCAACATAGAAAACAAGACGATGATGAAGTGGGTGATGTTGGTTTCTACTCTTGTTTCAAATCCATTGGAAAAGAATCTGATTCCCAACCCAGCTGCAGTAATTTCTCCCTTAAAAGGTCAGCTTAACTTCATGTTTCAAATAAACAATACAACGAGTTTTCAATCACAAATCAACATGTATACAACAAATCTCATTATTTTATACTTATTATTTAGAAAGTACACTAAGAAAAGAAGCACGATCAGTCAAGAATATGTAACTTTTTTTACCCTGCATATAAAAAAACTCTGGCTTCTTTGCTTGTTGAAATAATTTGAAACTTTTCAAAGGACTAAAAAGTGGTACAACATATGTAAAGTAAGAAAACAAAAGTGATTGGTCTTTGCTTGATCTCTGACTTTTCTGAGGCAACTTTTACTTTTAAGCAAGAAAAGAAAGAAAAAATCTGAATTAATTAACGTTTGGATTCTCCACAGAGCTAGAATCGAGAAGACAAGTTTTCTCTCAGGATTCCCACAATGCAGCCAAAGAAATCCATACACTACTTTTTATGATTACCTGCAGAGCATGGCTGAGCAGAAGCGAATAAAGAAGATTTGTGCTGGTTCAATATTGCAGACTAAACCCCTTTCCACAACTTTTCTTCCCATGCTACCAAGCCAAGCATCAGATTTTCTCCAGGTACTCTTCTTATAGAGACAATCTATCTATCTTTTTGTACTTCATTTCTCCTCCTTCAACATAAATTATTGAGCTTCAAGTGGAGTGTCTCATTGGTTATGTCTTTATTTCACTGTCATGTGAAAATTTCTCAGCAATAGGACCCCCCCTTTACGAACAAAACACGAAAATGACAGCCTCCTTGTCAAAAACATCAATTCAAATAATCAAAGTTAACTCTTTTTATTTTCTACAGATAATCATGTTCAACTGTTAATGCTATGAAGAATTAATCAGTCTCCTTTCTGCTTCATATATCCAACCTTGTCAGTGGCCTTAGCAAAATCTATTAGCTTTGTTCCCTTAATATTGCCCCCTTTGTGCATATAAAAAAATGATAGACCCTTTTTGTGAGAAAGTCCACGTGAATAACTTTCTGCAATGGCCTTGTCACTTTCTGATGTGTTCCTTTTTCACTATGTTGAACAGGTTGCCTACTTAAATGACGAACAGGGTTTGAATGAAGTTGAAAAGAGTTGTGGGGTAGAAGCAGAGGATGAAGACGACATGGGAGGTTGTGAGTTGTCGCTGTCCATCTCATTGCCACAACCACATCCTTCTTCTCAGAGAAGTAATGCTTCTTCAGTCAGCGATATCAGTGAGGCCTTTTCATTGTGCCCTAAGTTTAACAACAACAACAACAACTACATGGGATGTTCTACTTCTTCTAATGTTTCAAACAAAGTTAATGTCGACCTATCTTTGGCCATTTGAATCTCACCTTCATTTAAAAGCATAATTACCTTGCTTTTAGCTATTTTACAAGAGTTGGCATACCAAGAAAATTGCTATTATCTGTTTACAAGGGTGTGTTCATGAATGTGTGAATGTGAATGTTTGGTAAAATGCTAGAATTTAATTTCATTCTTGTGACACATATTTTGATGTAAAATTATAATCGAGATTTCACGTTTTGGTTTTTATAATAAATTAAAATTAGTTTTATTTAAAATGAAGGTATCCCTTCTTTGAATTGCATCTTGACATAACGAAGAGAGAAAACCTTCTGGGATTTGTTGGATGCGTTTTAGAGAAACTTGCGATAACTTGCCTATTAACTTTTATTGAAAATAATAATAAAGTGGATCTCATGTTTTCTTTTTACCTCCCATTTTTTACTATTTAGCATCAATGTGAACTTTTCTTTTACTCTGTTTTAGAGTTAAACTGGTTTCAAAACTGACCTACATTTTATATATATATTATTTTTATGCTTCTACCGAAACCCACATTATTACTATTGGCATCCTTATATTAACATAAAAGACAAAAATACTCTCCTTCTCTGTATCGTGTCACCATTGATATTATTCATGTTGTCATTATCATAGTTACGTCATCCTCCCTACACCATCGTTCTTCTTAGACGAGGTTGAAAAAAAAAGTTTAAATCGTATCTTATTTTTATTTAATTTAATTTTTATTATTTTTTGTTGTGAGGATAAACATCCTGTATGCAACCATAGATACCTTTATAATTAGCCTTGTTTTAGTGAACAATATTGCATTTATTGTTTTGAATTGTGATGATTAAATCCTTTTGTTAGCAGCTGCCTCGTACTCAATAGATTATTTTTTAATTCTAGAACATAGTATATACATGTGTAATAACATGTATAATTCTATTGACCATCATCTTGTTATCCTCATATGGTTATTTATCTTTACATTCTATTGAGGTCATCAGTAAGATCTCTTCTTCTTATTTCTCTTTATCCTCTGTTTCAGTGTAGTGTGTCTTCTTTTCCCACAAAGAACATTCATATTGAAAATGTCCAAACTTGTGACACCTGAAGCATTCAACTTTGACCTTGTTGAATGTTTGTCTTACTCTTTCTTTACCTTGAAATCTTCCTTTACTTCTTCCTCTTCCTCTTTCACCTTTCTAATTTACCAATGTTTGCATAACTTGTTTTTCAGTTGTTGGAAGTATCATTCTTTGTTCATGTTTGTAGTTCGTCTATTGTCATAGTTCTAAGTTATTTGATCTTCAATGGAGCACATCAGATAATTGAATTTGACTATCATAGATTGCAAGATTTTTGCAGTTATGGCACTCTCTTACATACTTTCTCTAAAAACTTTCATACTTTTGGCAATCTTCAATGTTTTAACAAAATAAGAATTCATAGATTCTCCCTCCTTCATCTACTGCATTTTGAACTCCTTGTGTAGGGCTTGTAATTGAGCATGTTTAACTCGTGTTGAACTTGGAACTTATGTTTCATGGAATCCCACATATTTTGGACATTTCATCATTGAGAATGGTGTCTAGAATTTCTCTATCTATTGCTTGATAGAGATAGTTTTTTATCTTTAAATCCTTAAGTTTCTACTCCTTCATTACTTTGATTTATGTCTCTAATGCAATAGCTTTATCTAGGACGAGGTTCACTCCATGTTCCACCAAATGCCAATATTCCTTTGACTAGAGGAAATTCTCCATAAGCTTTGCCCAGTGATTGTAGTGTCCATCAAATTTAGGAATTGTAGGCTATGCATACTTTGTTCAATCAGACATTCTTCTGAATGATATTTCAAGAAGAAAAACACATGATTGTTGTTTCACTCACTCTTTATCCAATGTTTGATTTGAGAACCCTAGTGTATCACTCAATTCACTCAGAATTTTCTGGTTCAAGTCCCTGTTACGGAGCTCTAATACTAAATTGTTAATTCAAGCAAGTAAATAAGATCTTCTTAAAATTGAAGTGATGTTTCTTATTCACAAATTGTAAAAATGAACTACAACAATTTAAATAAATATGCAGAAGCAACAAATTTTTCCCGCACCATGCGTGAAACTTAGGTGGTTACCTAAAAATCAAGAGTTAAACTTTAGCATCTTTATCCTTACAAAAACGATCAATATGACTTGCATTTTTGGAATCATAAAACTAAATCAATTTAAATGCAAAAAAAAAATTTAAATAACTTAACTACTAACACTTTTACTATGATTCTTCTTTAAATTTTCCTTATCCTTCAATCATTCACCACCCATCACACGATTACCATCCATCTTCTTTTTCATGCATCTTCTCTTAATATGGCTAGGTGGTTAATTAAGGGATGAGAAATATAACGAGTGGTTTGTAGGAAAGATGATAAAAGATATAATGGCCAAAACGGAGGAGTTATCCTTACTTCTTTTTTGTTCCTTTCTCGCGTTATGTTACTACGACAGATAGAACTCAAATCATAAAAAGAAAGTGCAAGTTGTGACATTAAAAAAAATAAAAAAATTTTAATATTTTAATATAATTTTGATGAAAGATAAAATAAGAATATTATAATTTAAGATGCAAGCAACCATTAAAAAAATAAGAACTCAATTGAATCCATGAAAAAATATAAAAACTAAATTAATAATCAAATATTTTATTAAATTGACATTAACTCCAATTCAATATAAAAGCTATAATGACTTTATTTAACAAAAATTTGAATTTAGTTAAA
The DNA here is from genome assembly GCF_029865625.1 of Vigna umbellata. NCBI lineage: Eukaryota > Viridiplantae > Streptophyta > Magnoliopsida > Fabales > Fabaceae > Vigna > Vigna umbellata. The sequence continues at coordinate 32,865,417 of NC_142173.1, read as the reverse complement.
TAAAAAATAAATATAAAGATCAAAATAAATCAACCATTTAAATATAATAACTAAATTACTAAACCTAAAATACATTATTAATGATGTTTTCTTACGTTTTTATAATTTTAGAAACTTAAGCAGGAACATATTTACAGTGGCTATTTATCCTGGTTTTATTATATCCTTTAATTTAGATCGATTAAAAAAATTGGTTTGGATTTCTTTGTCGAATAAAGATTTTGTCAAATAAATTCATTTAAATATGATAATAATTTATCAATCAAATAATTTTATTTTTAATTATAATTATTACTTATTGTATTTATAATTTAACGAGTTTTTTGTCCACATATAATTTTGTATTCCTAGTGATTATATTTTCTGGAGTATTATACTTGGGAAAAAAAATCATAAACATGTTTAGTTTTTGCATATTGAACAAATTTAGAAAAAAAGTTAAAAATCATTTCAATTAAAATTGAAAATAAAAAATAACAAATATAGTAAAAATAAATAGTTATTATGAAGATTTAATTTTCCTAACTATAAGAATACCAAAAAATATATATTTTGGTAACCATCTAACTAGAAAATAAATAATAAAAAGCGGACGTGAAGAACAGTTGCAATAGGTACGTACGAAAATCACAAACTGAGTCAAATTCCATAACACCCATTATCTTATTTTATGTCTACAGTTACATTGCGATGCATTTTCATTTCATTCAATCTTTCTCTCTACACGTTGCCATTACCACACTAAACACACACTAAACTTCACTGCTCACACAGCTCTTAATATTTGAAGCAAAATCGTTTTATTCAGACGACGTCGGAAATGACCTCTCTACCGCCACCGAATGCCCCGCGCCACGCTCCCTTCCAACCGCCGACGATTTCCGGCCACGTCTTACCGCCACGCAAACGGTAACTTCACCACCATCATGTTGCCGGAATCCGCCCTCGTTTTCTGGCGGAGCATCGGTGCCGCACTCTTCTTCCTCCTCGTCTCTTTCTCGTGTCTACTCCTCTTCAGAAACGCCGATTACTCTCGCTTCACCTCTTCCAATCACTTCGGTCGCGTATCTGCTGTTTTTCCGTCCAACGATTCCGTCGCGGTGAGTTCCATTCCGCCTCTCTCACTCTCTCCGTAATTTTTGCTGGCGTTAAGTATTCCTAATTTATCGTGATTTGGAAAGTGTTTGTGTGTTAACTTTGATCACGGTTTTAAACTGCCGTGGCAGTTTCCTCGCGTTTTTATGCGGACAAAAAAAATTTGCATTTGTGACGGAAATCGTTTTTTTAATTTTCGATATGATTTTCCTAACGGCGGAATGTATACCGATTACTATAGTTCTGAACAAGATTTTAAGGAACGTAAACGGTTACCGTGATTTCTTAATTGCATTTGTCCGTAATTTCCTGCTATGTTAATAATCTCGACGAATCTGTGAGATCACAGCTTATACCTTGGTTCTGAACTGAAAATTATGTTGTTGAATTGGATTAAAGGCTCTGTTAATTGGAACAATACTTTGTATATATGGTGAATGAAATTCAGCTCTTGAAAAATGCCATGTCGATCTTGGATGTGTTTGGTTATTCACTTGAGAAAGATTGTAGTGATGACGGAAGAGTAATGGAAGAGGTTGAAACTTATTGAATTTCATTATTATTGTTATTTTTTCTTGGAGTAGTTGAAGGTGTAGGATGGAAGCAAAATTCGGAACGCTATCAAATGTGAATAGTTAGGTGAACGGATATACCTGGTTTTGTTAGAATTTGTTATCGTCTTATTTTTTTACCAGAGGAAATCCTAATTTTGTCCTGCCAAAGCTAAATGTGTAACCATATTTTCCCCCTACAAATTTTGGTCGTCAAATTAATTAAATTCGAAGATTTGTTGTCTTTAGTTCATCCAAGATTTTCTTACCACTTTGAAGATTTTGTTGCCAGATTATGTAGAAGGATTTGGTAACTGGTTAAATCTGGGGGACTAATTTGGCAACAAATTTAAAGACAGAGTGCTGCTTAGAAAAATATTAATATTTTCATTGGAATTAAGGAAGACCGCATATTTTTAACTACTTTTAGATACATTAATCTCAAATGGTGAATTTCGAATAATGGTTCTAGAAGAATCACTCATTGTTTGTTTAGCTATTATCCATAACACTTTTACATCCGAGTTGCATCTCCACCACTCTACTAGATCTGTCAATCACGATCCAATTGATGCCTTTTCATTTCTTAAATTATGACTGAAAATTTCTACTTTGCCTGGAACTTTAAAACTACGATAGGCATAGCCTAAATTGGAAGATTTTAATATTATTGTGGTTTTTGTTTGTGTAATTTATTAATGGAAGTTGCATTTTTTTTTCTGAAATAATTCTTTTGCAGATAAGCAATGAGTATTCACTTGAAAATATTCTGAATGAGGCTGCTATGAAAGACAAAACTGTTATCTTGACCACATTAAATGAAGCCTGGGCAGCACCAGATTCAATCATTGATCTATTCCTTGAGAGCTTTAGAATTGGAGATCGTACTCGCTGGCTTTTGAATCATTTAGTAATTGTTGCATTAGACCCGAAAGCTTTTATGCGTTGTCAGGCAATACACTCCTATTGCTATTTGCTTGCTAGTGAAGCCGTTGATTTTCATGAAGAGGCATTTTTCATGACTCCTCGTTACTTGAAGATGATGTGGAGACGGATTGATTTCCTGCGATCCGTTCTAGAGTTGGGGTACAATTTTGTGTTCACGGTTAGTATTTAATCACTAACTTTCTCATGTTTACTTGGACTGACTTGATTAATCCTTGAGATCATGGAAATACTTTCACGAGTTCTGAAGTTTGCAAATCATTTAAATTTGCCTTATTTTACATCCCGCTGGTTAGGATAATCTGTAGCAGCAAACTGTATCATTCCAGCTATGTATTTTTTTTCTTTATTTTGGTTTTACTGATTTCCTTTCAGAGGAGACTTTTTTTTGGAGAGAGATGTAAATATAAGATATCTAACTTTGATACTTATGTCTTCTACCAGGATGCTGACATCATGTGGTTTAGAGATCCGTTTCCTCGGTTTCATACGGATGCAGATTTCCAGATAGCCTGTGATCATTTCACAGGCAGATTTGATGATGTAGAGAACAGACCCAATGGAGGGTTCAACTTTGTACAGTCCAATAATAGGTCAATTGAGTTTTACAAGTTCTGGCATTCTTCACAAGAAACCTACCCCGGTTACCATGATCAGGATGTTCTCAATTTTATCAAGGTTGACCCTTTCATTACTGATTTAGGACTGAAGATGAAATTCTTGGATACAGCTAATTTCGGTGGGCTTTGTGAGCCAAGTAAAGATTTAAATAAGGTTTGCACGATGCATGCAAATTGTTGCTATGGTATGGATAGTAAACTTCATGATCTTAGAGTCATGCTTCAAGATTGGAAATATTATTTGACCTTAGCTCCAAGTTTGAAGAGGTTGTCAATTATTTCCTGGAGGGTACCTCAGAAATGCAGGTTGACCACACACTCAAGCTTTCCCATTCAATATTTTGATTTTCTTCTCTGTTAATCGTACTTTTTTTTCTTTTTATCCATTTTAGTTACCATTATTTTCTTCTGCTTTTTTTCCTTTTCCTTTCATTAATGGCTTCTTTCTTTTCAGCCTTGATTCTCTGAAGCATCCCGGTGCACCAGAAAAGAGCGTTCAGGAGAATTGAAATTCTTAATCTTAGACATTGACATGGAAGTTCAGCTAAAATGCTGCTGGACAAAAGGTTTTGTTTTCTTTTTTGTTAGGTCTGCTACTGTAATCAACCAGAATGGTGCTCTGGCCTACATATACAAATTTGGAGAGAAATTAATTTTTCCTGACCAAGTACTGAAGAATTATCTTAACACTCAATCAAACGAGCAATCCGAAAGATATCATTCTGTTCTATTAATCGAATTTTGCTTGTGCTTTACTCAATTTTGTGCAACATTGTGTTGTGTTTATTCTTGGTTTCTTTTTGCAGTGCTCAATTCTACATCCTGTTTTTCCTCACTTCAAGCAACACAGAACACAGTAAATTTCGAAATCCAAGTTTCTCTATTTTGTTGTTTTACTTAATTAGGATTGTAATGCAGTATTTTATGCATTAGGTTGAACGCACGAACGGACCACAGTTTTACGAGTTCAACTAATCTAACCAAACTGATTAAAGGAAATTATCTTTTCCACCACAATTTAAATATTTTATTAATTTTATTTCAAAACTACCCGGTGAATAACATAATGTTTGAATCTTCAAAACGCATTTTCAATATCTTCCAAGATTTCAATTCACAATGTGATTTACAAAAACATTTTGAAATTAAATTTCTTAACACATTTTCTAGAACATATTCAAAACGTTTTTTCTATAAATATAGAATTTAATTCTGGACAAAGAAAGTTAACGACCATTTGAAAATTTAATTTTGAACTACATTTTAAACACTCTTTGAAAATTTACTCCTAGAAAATAATTCACATATTAAAAGTTTTTTTTTTTATTTATGTTTGAATCAAATAATATATTTCATAATAAGTTCATGCTAGATTGATATAAGTTGACATCTCAAAATACATTTATTATTTTTCCTCACATGAAAAATTAATTAAAAGAAAAATTAAACATAAAATAAATTGTATATTTCTTATATGATAGTATTCTTGACTTTGGTGTTATATAGAGGTCATACTTAGAGTTAATTTTAAGCGTTTAATGACTAAACATTATTTATGTTATTGTAAAAGTCAACAAATTATGTGGTTGGAATTTCAATAACTTTATTTTGAAGTTTACCTGTACATCTAAACGAAATAAGAGTGTTTAACTACAATAGAGGCTAAGGAATGTTTGACAGTCTAACATAAGCGCTAAACACTATAAAGGATTTATAACAGAGCATATAATATGAATAAAGTCTAACGAAAGACTAGACAAAGCTAAATGCTATAATTTGAAATGTCCTAAACAACTATATGTTACAAAAAAACTGCATAAATGATAGTACTCTAATCATGCCTTTGTTTATTAAATGTTGATAATACTCTAATCATATATGAACATTTAAGATCGTCTAACACTTTAAAGCATGTACTTTCTAGTACTTCTTTGTTTATTGTGTTGTGCTTTCTTTTTCTATGCAAATTTTCACCTTTATAAAAAAATTTGCTCATAATTAGAACAATGTTAAGAGATAGGAAGATATTCAATGAATGTTTCATACATGCTTTCTGTATGCTCTTTATGTATACACAACAGAGTTGTTATCAAGATGCAACATGACTTTTAACTTTACCTTAAAGACTACACCTATAGAAAAAAGTCAAAAGCTCTGAGTAACGAATCTTTTTCAAAAGGATTGCATGAACAGAAGAAAACAACTTTGTTACCAAGATTATTGATATACACTCATGTTGCTTCTCTATATGCTCTTTCTTTTAAAGATTTGTCTTTGAAAAGTTTTTTTACAAGTTTTTAGAATATCTTGTATTGATTTTTGAAATCCTTTCAAAGAGAGTTAAACATTTTGTTCTTGTAATCTTTCAAAACACTTTGTGTTTGTTTTCAGAAGTGAAGAAAAACACTTGTTAGTGTAACTCAGCGGAGTTAAACGATCTAGTCAGACAGACTAGTGGATATTAGGAGTAGTTATAATTGTCGACCTATGATAACTAATATCTATGGCACACCGGCTACTTTGTAGTTGTTATTAAGATATGATCAAACATTCTTAGTATACTAAGATAAATGAGTCATTGGGTCCAAGCCTAAGCCTATCTAGGTAAGGACCCACAAACCTCGCAAATAATATTATAAATATCGCAGTCATTGCGGTATTATATTTTTATTCTCATTAATTACACATTTATTATTGCTTAAGATATTGACGTCGGAGTATTTCCTGCAGGCACAATCATCATCTATCTTACAAAAATAAGTACTATAAGAAGAAAGATAAGTACTTTGAAGATTGAAGGTTAGAGACATTTATGAAGTTT
>NC_142173.1:32821885-32856885 GCF_029865625.1 Vigna umbellata | reverse complement strand
AAGCTATAGGCTTGAAAAGTGTTCATCAGAAATGGAAAAGCACCAATTCACAGCACCCAGTGAGCAATATTCGACAGGGTTTGTGACAAAAAATTCACCTCCTCCTTCTGTGGAGTTTCCAACCTCTCCACAGCTGATATTTGGAGAGGAAATTGTTCACTTCAGCCATCCTCAGCACCCTCTTTCAATGGTGGATCTCCCTGACCTCTTCAACTGTGTAGGCTGCAAGGAATATGGCTCTGGAAAGAGGTTCGTTTGCCAACAATGTGAGTTTCAGATGCATGATTTCTGTGCCTTGGCTCCTCCCACTCTCAAGGCACACCCCTTTCACTCTCAACATTCTCTCTTGTTCCACTCCAAACCAGGTAATCCATTTTCTTCCATTCAAAATACGACCAATTTATAGTACATAAACAAATATACTACGTCGACTAAAAATACGACTAATTTAGAGTACATAAACAAATATAAACATTTTATTTGATAAAATAGTTTTGTAAAATTAATTCCTAATTATATATATATATATATATCATATAACCGATTATTATCTATAATTGATGTAAAAAATTTCATATTTAAAAATTTTCATATTTAAAGAATATTTTGTTAATTGGACAATTATATGATTATATTCACGTTTGTTTGACGCATCTTATTAGATAAAATGGTTAGAAAAATGAATTTTATAGTTTTTCGAAAAGAAAAATCACTTTAAAAGAGTGGTGCATATATATATATATATATATATATATATATATAATATATATATATATATATATATATATATATATATGACAATCTTAAAATCTTGGAATCATTTATTCAATGAATATGATAATTTGGATAATTTCTTGTCATAAAAATTGACATATATGACACTAGCAGGTAATAAAGACATCCCAAAACAATTGGATGCGTGTCAATGCAATTACATATATTTAAAAACTACAAAATGCTTTTCCATGAGCATTTAGTTAATACATGAATTAGAAATAAGATTTCTTTGGAGAAACTAACAAAAATAAATTATAAACACTGATTTATAGATTGTGGAGAAAAATACTTTTTATTACAAATATTTATTAACATTTTTTTTCTAGACAAACTTCACAAATTGATGGTTAAAAATACCATTTGGAGTGAAATCAATTGTTATATATTATATCTCGATGGAAAAATATAATAAGAGAAAGTTTAAAAAGTGAAATATTTATTAGAAGTGTAGGTTCACCTTAATTCAGTTTTTCAAAATCAACACAATTAATGTTTGAGTAGATAAATGAAGATGATAGACTTAATAGATCTCAATCATATCATGAAATCAACTTTAAGTTTAGATTAATTAAATTTTAAATATTCATGAATTTTGATATTTTAATTTATCTTTCATTAAATTCTTTTATATAATTAAGTATTTAAAACTTTAAAATTTTTGTATTAAATTAGTATTATTGCATGGTGAACGTGTTACAGGAAAAAGTGGAATGGGAGGGAAAGTGAAGTGCGACGTGTGTGGGAAACCGACGAAGGGGTTCGCCTTCCTCTGCACCGCCTGCGCCTTCCAGATGCATCCATGCTGCGCCATGCTCAACACCGAGATCGACTTCCCTTCCCATCCCCACACTCTCAAGATCCTCCCCACCGCCTCCTCCGCCGCCGTCGACCCCTCCTCCTTCGTCTGCGCCGAGTGCAAGAAGCGAAGGTCCGGCAAGGTATACCGCTGCACCGTCTGCGACTACCACCTCCACGCCGCCTGCGCCAAGACCAAGATCAACGGCCTCCTCGCCAACGGCATCAGGCCGCCGCAGAAGCCCAGCGTGCTCGCCGCCGCCGCCCGCGTTGCCTCCCAGGTGGTGATTGAGTTCATCGGAGGACTGGTTGAGGGCATCGGAGAAAGCGTCGGCGATGTGCTTGTCCAGAACATTGCCAAAGGAAACACTGTTTCCCCCGCTAATGCTAGCCCCAAACCACGTTACAGATAATCCATTACTCCCCCAACAAAAAAAGTTAGTATCATTCCCCTTCTACTACATTTTTCATTTTTTAATTTTCTTCTTCTCTCTTTTACTTATTTTTCTCTACAAACTTTTAATTTAATTTAAGAAAAACCCTTTTGTAATATTGTATCTGAATTTTTTTTTCTATTTAATTGATTTTTTTAAGATAAGTATAATTAAACCACCTTTTCTTCTACTAATTTCATAGTTTTTTTTTTGTTTATGTATTTTCTTATTATTATGATATGTAGTGAATGACGAATAGAAGGGAAATATATGATATAAGCATTTGAAACTGAGTACAATATATGATATATAAATATTTGAAATAGGAATGAATTAATTTTCTCTTATCCAATTTATGACAAAAATATATAGTACTAACTCTTTAAAAAGTGCGTGACATATCAGGTGAAATTTTCTTTAACACTATGTAAATGAACCACAGAGTAGCATGATACATATAGAAATTCATTTCACATATTTAATAAGGATAAAATAGTTTTAAAAAAGTGAATTTTTATAATTTTTTAAAAAGAAAAAAGTAAAATTTATGAATATAAAAAAATTATATGTTTCAAAATATAATTTTTGTTTGTAAATAAGAGAAAGTGAGTCAAATTTAGTGTTCTGACCTTTCTCTTGTATACTGTTTCAGGGATGAATCTATTTCAAGTTTCCTCTGACACGTTTGGGAAAAGATAAAAGCACACAAGAAAATATTTATGCTACAATATTTGTTTTTCTAGAATGTGTCTCCCTCTGAAATGCAAAAGTGGAAAAAAGATAACCTATTCCTAATTTTCTAGATACATTCAATGTAGGCTATTTTTTTCATATAGGAAAAAAAAAATAATTGTATAGTATTGATTGATGCAAATAGTGTCGATTCTGTGTATATTTTGTTGGTTTGTGGAGGGGAATTCTAAAAGGTGGGTAGGCTAGTGTTTCAGTAAATTCAAGTGATTGTTATATGTATGTAAGTTGTAAGATTTCATATATAAATATTGCATGATTTGTCATTTTTATTATATATTTATTTATTCAATAACTTTATTAACACTTTTTTTTCATGGAGGAAAAATCATTATAAGAGATAGTTGTGCCTTTACACAAATGATGCTTCACCCAATTAATTAATAGGTTTTCTAAATCCTATCAGGAAAAAACTTTAATTAATGAATACATGAAAACAGAAGTGATGAGCACTTATGATAAATCATATATTATCTGTCCAAGATATTATACTTTCTTTGCAATGTTATAGAATGTTATCTCCACACGAAAGCAAGCATAAATTCTTTGGAAAATAGAACAATATGAATACATTTGAAGAATACATGCTCGGTTTGTCTCCTTTTCTTTCTTGAAAAGAACCAAATGTCTATGGTCCATTCAGTGGTAGGATTCCCCTTTAAGACAAATTGACCTTTCATGGAACTCTCTCTTCAAATACCTTCCATGCAAGTCTTGTCCCTTTCATTGCACTCAGTTGCATATCACCAACATTTCTACTTCTAAATGCTTAATTAAAATCCCAAAAAATAGTATTTTAGAAATAAAATAGTTTTATATCCTTTTGAAAATTTTAAAAAATAAACTAAGTCTTTTATCATGTATTATTAAGAGACTCTAATATCATCATTAAGTGAGATTAATCTCATCAAATTCGTTTAATAAGGGAAATTTACCCCTTTTATATATTATAATTTAAATTTATTTATAATAGATGTGAAAATTTGCTTGCTTTAACTTGCACTAGTTTGAATGTAATAATTCTGCATAATGCACAGAAGACAACAACGTGAACTGTAATTCCCCCATATATACAAATAGAATGTTATCTAAAAGATAAAACTATTCTAAGAGATAAACTAATCTTGTCTAAAAGACAGAATTGATCTTACTCAAAGAGATTAAAGATATATATAATCACTATCTAAGCGCTGCTTGACTAAGTCAGTTACCAGTAGTCACCACAGGAGCAAATGCCATGCTGAAAATGATGGAACCGGTTTATATCTCTGATAACAATTTCTCGCTTCACAATTTTTGATATCAACTTTATAGCAGCGTGACAATCTACACAAATCCGAAGATTTTTAATGATACGAATAGAAGATGCAGGTGGAATATGTATCAGTCCAAAAGCCAGTGCCAGTCTTTCACTGTGCGCCCACAAGAGACGTTCCTTTTCATCATCCTCCACATTAAGCAGAACAACACTACAATCAGGAACATACCCTGCCTCCCTGCTTTTCTTGTTTAACCATTCAAGCATTGCATATATTAGTTTAATTTCGGGATGAGAGGTGTCTCCGACAGTGAAATAATGAACTACACCTTGGTTCTCAACCCAGCTTAATCCTGGTTCCTTTTTTACTTTTATCCTTTTCATGTTTTTTCTAACAGAAGCAACTCTGTCCCATCTCCTTTCAGTGGCATACATGTTTGACAGAAGTACATGAGTTGCATCATCATGGGGCTCCATCTCAAGTACGTGCTTTGCACAAACCTTACCTAGATCAAGATTCTTATGGATAACACAAGCACCAAGCAGTGCACGCCACACCATAACACTGGGCTGAAATGGAATTTCTCCAATGAGGTTCTTTGCTTCATCAAATTGGCCTAATCTTCCAAGAAGCCAAACCATGCAAGTATAATGTTCTATGCATGGTTCAATGCCATAATCCTGTAACATTGACCTAAAATGAGTTCGTCCTTTGTCTAACAACCCTGCATTGCTACATGCAGAAAGGACACCAACAAAAGTGAGTTTATTTGGTTTACAATTGGTTTTTTGCATCATATCAAATAAGTTTAGAGCCTCCGTACTCAAGCCATGCATAGAATAACCACAGATTATAGCATTCCACGAAACTTCATTTCGTTTATTCATCTTATCAAATGTTAGCCTGGCATCATCAATTCTACCACATTTAGCATACATGTCTATCAAAGAATTTGCAACCACACTATCCTTGTTATACATGGTTTTGATGGTTAAGGAATGAATTTGACGCCCTGGCTCTAATGAAACTAAACTGGAAGAGGCACGCAGAACACTTGAGTATGTCACTTCTGTTGGCTGTATATCATATCCAAGCATGTTTGAAAATAAATTTAAAGCTTTCTCCCCATCCCCTAACTGAACATAACCAACAATTATAGTATTCCAAGTTACCTCGTTTTTCTCTTCCGACCTAATGAATAATTTGACAGAGTTTTCAATTTCACCACACTTGGCGTAAACATCCATGAGGGCATTTGACACAAACACATTTGAGTCAAGACCCACTTTCAGTACAGAAGAATGAATTTGTTTTCCCAAATTCAACGAAACCAGAGACGCACAAGCTTGCAGCACACTAGCAAAAGTAAAATTATTAGGGACAACAGATGATTGCCTCATTCGACAAAACAACTCCAAAGCCTCCCTACTATTTTCACTTTGAGCATATCGCGCTATCATGAGACTCCATGGAATAAGATCATCTTTGGGCATTTCCTCGAAAAGCCGCTGTGCCTCAGCAATCTCTCCAGACTTGGCATACAGCTCTAGCAACGCAGTACCAACATAAAGATCCCTATCATAACACGCTTTCAAAGCACATCCATGAACACTTTTCCCAACCTTAAATGCTTCTAGACCAAGACAGGACTTCAGCGCAGCAGAAATCGTAAAATTATTTGGTGCGTACCCCATAGTCCTCATCTTGCAGAAAAGTAGCAATGCATCCTCATGGAAATAATTCTCAGCATAGCAAGCTACCATTCCAGTCCAAGACACCATGTCCTTACAACAAATGCCATCAAAAACTGCACGTGCAGCACCAACATTTCCACAGACAGCATAGGCACTAAGTAGTGCAGTCCCAACGTACGCATCAGAGTGATGACCAAGCTTATAAACATATGCATGCACACTCCAAGATGTATCAGCCAGCTCCATTCTCACCAGCAACTTGAGAAGTGTCGTGAAAACAAACTGGTTCACCTCGTATCCTTCTCTGAACAACCTGTGTTCATCAATTGGATTGAATCATCTTCGAAAAGAAAAACCTTCACATTCAATTTAATCCATAAAGCCACTTGGATTGCAAATATCAGGGTCTTTTGGGTGAATTAGGGAATCCCTCGGTGCGGACCAAGGACTAATCCTTGAGATATTAAGACTCATTTACGGGGTTAACCTCTCCCAACAAATGTTTTTTCTATACACACATACCAGAGATCAAACCAGACCAACCATGCCACTCAAAGCATCTCATCGTCTATAAGTCATTACATGTCCAATAGTAGTATAAACCCTTACAAATATACTATTAAAATAAACTTATGCAGTTTGATAATAATATTCATAGTCACACTCAAACAATTACCAAAAACTATCTATAATTAAATATAATTTCATAAAAAATATAAATTGCGACGAAAATTTAAAAATGAAAACATGAATTATATAAACTCAGGAGTGATTCTGTGAGTCATCAACAAATCAATGATAATTCACACAAATAACATGCATTAAAAAAATTTTACAAAAAATCCGAAATCAATGCAGTAAAAATAAAGTTCCGGTTATGGGGGTTTATGGGGTCCTTTATTTTTTATTGGATTGATTTACTAAGGACCCCACTAGCAAGCAGCAAACTTCCTAACTGGTGACTAGCGACCTAACTAACTAACTAGCAACTGGAATCGTGAAGATGCGTACCTGAGAAGCAAGTGAAGGGCGTGATGAAATTGGCCTGAACTGGAGAAGCCATTAGCCAAGGTGACGAAAGAGGCAGTGTTAATGAGAGGCATTTCATCGAACAGTTTGGTGGCGTCATCGAAGGAGTGGAAGTGGACGTAAGTATTGAGAAGAACGTTTTGGGCGAAAAGGTCCAAAGGGGCGCCTCGCTTGAGAATGTGGCAGTGGAAGCTCTTCCCTGAGTTGGGGTTGCGATTTTGGATAGCTTGTTGGAGCATGGTGGCGTAGGAATAGGAATCGAACGCATCTTGGTGATGGAAATGAGTGGAATAGAAGCAGTGGGTGATACTTTTGGCCTTGCCATGTAGCGCTACAAGCCTCAATAGCTTTGTATCATACACTGTTCTGATCATGAGAACTCTGTAACTTCACTCTTCATCCTCCATTTTTTCTTTTTCTTCACTTCTCGCGCCAAGAGAACCTTTTAATTTAACACTTTCCATTGGTTATGTTAAAACTGTTTTTTTTTCAATGCATTACTCTTATTAATTAAAAATAATAAATTGAAAATAAAATATTTTTATGTAGAAAATAAAATATTTTTATGTAGACCAAATGTAGAACAAGTCAAAATGGGACCATTCAACCCGCATTATCACTGTTTCAACAAAAAGAACTTGATATTTTAAAATGTAACAAATTTCAAAATTATCTTTAAGAAAATGATGTGATAAGTGTATTATTTATATGTTATTTAAAATCACGTGAAACTTAAGGATGTTTTGCAAATTTGATAAAAAGAACTAAGTTTGTATATCTTAAAAGAAATATCTAATCGAAAACTTTACAAATGAAATTAAGTTTTCTTTTTTTATTAATGTTTTCTTCGTGATACTATAAGTAGTAATGTTATAATTACTTAAAACCTCTAGAGCATGACTCATGTCTCTTCATGTTAAACTATTCATTTAGAAGAGTCAAGCATTACTATAAAAAGAGTTTATGGCATCGTCATAGAATTTATAGCATCGTTCACTCATAAGTAGTAAAGTTCGATGTTAAAAAGTACAATAACAATTTTGTAAATACTTTGTTCAGATTGACTTTGTTGTGAGGATGTCCGATGTTAATTTTCCTTTTAAAATTTTAGAAATTGTATCAACACTCTTATCATTCTCTTTCAAATTTTCACAAAACTTGACATCAAAATGTAGCAACGACGTCAAACTTGTAAGTACTAAGATTCTTTCTCTTAAAAAATTTAGCTTGAGACAATATATGAACAGAGTAACAAAAACTTGTGCGAACATTCAAAAATTCTTTATATTGTCCTTCTTGTAAAGTTAATTCATTTATTCATATCTTTTTTTGAAAAAATTTCGTTAAAGAGGGGTTGACTTTATGTAAAATTGATAGTATATGAAAGTCACGTTCAGTTTTACTTTACAAAGGTACAATGCTTTTTCATAGCCTTTATCAAAACATAGCTTGTACTTTAGCTCAAAAGAGAAGTTTTCAAAGGAAGCATGCCCAAAATATTCTTCATATCTCTCAACGTTTTTATCTTGAGTGTAGTGATTCTTATCAAGTCTTTCTACTTCTATAATCTACACAAATATCAAGAACAAGGTATACAAGCATTGAAATACTTTATCGTACATGTATTAAATATTTTGAACATTGATAAACGTTAAACTTAAACATTTTATCATTTTTCAATTCATTAATAAACACATTATTTAACAAAGCATATAATTATGAGACGATACAAAACATTAAGTGCTTATATGCAAAAGTTGTTTATGATTTACAGTGTTTATCATGTTTTCTTTATAAAAATATATTAAGCTTCAATTATTTGTATAACATTGTTGGTAACACGTTATCTATTAAATGATTCTTTAATAGAAACGCTTCGTTGTTTATAAAATTGTCCTATAATCTAGTATAATCTAAAAAAACATTATTTTAATTTTGTTTTCATCTAGATGTTCCAAAGTATATTTCTCTTGAACACTGTTTATGTAAAACAATATTTCATTTTGAATGATATTTCATTTAATGTTTTTTTTTTTAATTCAAAACCTGGATAATCTAATATCTAGACAAGTTAAGAATAACAATAAAAGGAATTAATAATTTTACATATTTTAAATTGATTTCTTTTATTTTGCCTCTTTTTTAAATACTTTTATTTTGCCTAAACAAGTTGGTCTTTTAAATGATTTACGTTCTAGTCAAGAAATAAAATAGAATTTAGGTAAACTATCAATTTCCAAGTTAATGGAATTTAATATTCTCAAAAAACTGTCCCCTCTCTCCTGTAGCCATCCTCTATATTTATAAAACATTCTGTTACAATTTCAATTGCCTTTAGTAATTTTATTCACAGTTGTTTGGTCAAATAAACAATGCAACGTTGAGGAAACATGGTAGTGTCCGCCAATAAACATGCATGCTTCCAGTCTCCAAATTGAAATCAGTTCCCTCTTATGGCATGTTTGGATGTGCATATATCTGCCATCCAATTTTCTCAACGCAACTCAAGCAATTCTCTGTTTCGGACTATCAGTCCAAACTCATTGTTGGACAACTTTGAATTATAGGTCCAAGTTACTGCGATCAGTCACAATCGATTCAATTACATTGGAACAAGTCTAAAGTCACCCATGACTAAAAAATATATACCACCAAATCAAATGTTCATACGATGAAGTCGAAAACTTTCCCCTTTTCACATCTAAAACAGATTTTCAAGCTCCAAAGACCAATCGATACGATATACACAATAGTCGCTTAGAAGTCGGAACTAAGTTAAGAACAAGTACTTGTTCGTTTCATATTTTACAAAACAATAATATGTATTGAAATTAATCTTAGTAATAAATTTTACAATAAATCACATCTCACAGTAAGTTAAATTAATTTTGGTAATAAATCAATGGACCCTTGATCTCACATCATGTGCCACTGTCCAAAAAACTGGTCAAAGGATACTCCAAAAAGGTGAGGTAAGGTACTGTGAACCCATTGCATGGATAGTATGACGGTTTTACGCGTCTCACATTCCAAGGCACTTTACGTAGAACGCCGATCCCATTTTCATGGGTAGTTGGCCTAAATTCTGCTTCAAACAGTGTCTGAAATCTAATGTAGAATTTCAAGATTTTCTTATGCATACAATGCTTTAGTTAAAGCTCGTGTTATCAGTTAATTAAATCTCACCCAGAAGCAACGAGTCAGAAAAGAAACACTGCATAAAAACACACTATTTGACTAGTAAAGCATACCACTTCTTGAATGTCTTGCGTTGGAAGAGTGACGCAGGGTGAAGAGGATGCATCCGCATAAGAACCCAAACAATCTAGACTCTAGGAGCAAATAGAAAACGAATCTGAAACGTGAATTAAATTAGATACAACTTGAAATATGTTACACTTTTTAATCATATTGTATGGTCAGCCCTATGATCAGTACCCTCAAATCAAACTTTACAGTATCGAAACTTATGCATCAGAATAACTTAGACTAGTGATTTTGATTTAAAATAACAGAACAATTAAGGGAAAGAAAAAAAATAAAAGCATGGAACTTTTTGTGGTTTACCGTTGGGAAGGAGGCAATGAACCCCTAAGTATTGACCTCACAACGAACAACCAACATTTACTCACCAAAGTTCTCTTTATTCCGAATGCTTACTGCTTTCTTGTGGCTATATTCACCGTTCCATTCCAACTTTAAATTGGGGGTTGTCAGGTTTTATCTGGCCAAAAAAGCTGAAGACTTTTCTAACTGAGTTTCCAACACCAACAGATGGAACATTCAGGTATAGCTTGTCATATCCTTAAAACTCGGCACAATGATGCAGCATTCAAGTCAGAATCTATACACAAGGCAGTCCTAATTTGTTTTTTGACCTGCCAAACACCTCCACAACTCTACATCACCACACGATATGTTTATATTAGGCTCTTGTCACAAAATCCCGCATTTCCCCACAGAAGCAGTTTTTCCATGCGAGAGGAAAAAGGTATCAATTGGGTTTCCCACCTGGTTTATTACGCCTTCCACTTCCTTTCTATCCGAATCTCCAATACCAATAGCATTACATTGTGCCAAAATCCAGGGTTTCCCAACTGAAGGGAGCAACTGAGCCTACGAAAGGGCGTCCACGGAAGAACACACAAACACATACACAAACTGCAGCAACGGCTAGCATTGAATAAATAAAGGGGCGGTGAATCAAACCGTGTGAACCTGAAAATCTTCTGTTGTAGCGAATTTCTGCACTCACACACTTGGCACAAGAACTCTGACCTCGTTTGAGTAGGTTACTTTGCTTTTGGTTAAGCTCTACCCTCAGAGAGGCTTGCTCTATCTCATTCTCAATTGTTACTGAAATTTCAGCCCTTCGTCTATCAGCAAGTTTACGGGCAACCAGCACATTATAAGAGTTATTATTCCTCATCATAGCATACGCATGTGGAGTCTGCCCGTTAGCATCCACAAGGGATTCCCAGCACTTCAAGCCAATCTGTAGCAGCACAAGAGCACAAGTTAAAAATAAAATACAAGGAATGGAGCGCAAGAAATACAATCAGACAGTTGATTTAAGGGTGAAAATAATGCTAACGTACAAGTAGCATGGTAATTCAACTATTTTACTTTTTTAATTTTCAATCTGCCATTTCCCCCTGCCCCCTTTCCCAAAAGAAAGAAAACAAACAAATGACGCATCAAAGCCAGAGAGATCTGCATTAACTCAAGGTTCAAAAAATCCCCAGTACCACCTGCCGTCCAGATAGAGAGCAGATGATATTTACCCAAAATAACTACTGCAGGAACCTGGGTATGTGTTACCAATTAATTTTTTTCCCTTACTTCGGTGAAACCAATGGCATAGCAACGGAGTACAGAGAAAACATTTACCTCCTGTGGGTCACTTGTTAAAAAGTCAACTACACCCTCAGAACCAGACGTGCATGCTGCCAAGTGCAAGGGTGTAATACCAGCAGGACCCTCAAGATTAGGAGGAAATACATATTTCCTGGATGTACTATTTTTGTTTGGTAAAGAATAGTGAATGAGCAAATCAACCATGCCTATGTTCTTTCTTTTCACTGCTCTATTTAAGAGTTGGATTGCATTCAACATTTCCACTGACCCTGTTGACAACGACTCCCCTTGCAAGTGTTTATCAACCAGTACATCGAGAAGGGTTTTGACTACCATACAACAGTTTCTTTCCACAGCAAATGTGAGTACAAATTTGAACCTGTCAAGCGAATAACAGGGAACCTCATGCATATATGAGAACCTTTCTCTTTGGAACAGCCAGCCAAGCTCATTCAAAAAATGCAAAGCCTCCTCCCTTGATCTTGGCCTTCCAAAATGATGTTCATGCTCTTCTGAAATGGCATCGCATATTTTTTCCTCCTCGTTAAATTCAGACTCAAGTGGTCTCAATTCCTCACAAATGGTCTCATTGGCTATTATCACTGGAAAACTGTTACCCTTGAAACCATTTTCAATCTGATCATAAAAATAGGTCACACTTTTATCAGTATACACCACATTCAAACATAAAAAATGCTATAGACATGCATGTGTCGTCAAGTGCAGAGTTTGCTAGGGTAATAAAGTGCAAAGATTAGAGAATGTAGAAAAATACCTCAATAAAAAGGCGACCCACAACACCGGGTGAAACATCCTGAACTTTAAAACCACTTAACTTTATATTATCATACACCACACCAGGATATGAAGATCTGATGACTTCCGCTGATGAGTAAGAGCCAGTACCCGTACAGTGGATCCTGCAAAAATTCAGGACAAATATTAGGCAAACAGACCAGAAAGAAGCATACTACAACAACCAAAAATAGGGGAAATTCTTTACTGACTTTGTGCCAGGAGTTGACAGGTTTCTGCCCTTCAATGAAATAGAGGTTTCCTGTCCACTAACAATTGCCAAAGGGGACACAGATATCAACTCTGGCGACTTCCACGTTCTCCATGGTTTGCATATGCGTACCTTCCCTGGAATTTCAAGACCAAAAAGGATCTAATTCAAAATTCCAGCTATGTAGAAAACGACAGTCCCGATAGCAAAGCTCTGATCATATTAATATTCAATCTAAAAAAAAATTAAAGAGCTAAACCCAGTCAAAAATTAGAAATAGTTATGATGCTCACCATCTTTGTGTGAAGCCAATTGACTGCCAGAATGTACTAGAAACCTTCCACTTCTCCAAAAGTCAGAATCTGAATTTTGAATTAAAGAATGAACATGTTGGAGGAAGTTTTCCTCTAGCTGAAATAAACACAACATGAAAGCAATCAGCAAGATAGAATTATAAAAGCAGCAAATGTACATCACAGCAGTTCACTAACTTTCTCCCAGGCAGCACAAGACATTGAAGCATAAAGTGATAGGACCACACAACCAGGCCGTATGTAGCTCTCCATGTCGGATGGCCTATTAGAAAGCCAACTGTAAATCTAGAAAGAAAAAAAAAAGTTATTCATATATGCACATTTGACAGGATATAACAAAAATAACTTCCCCATGTCAAATTTCAAAGGAAAGTGTAAACACCTGTGCTCGCAATGTTTCTGGGAAATGGCTTGGATGCTTGTCAAATAGTTTAAACATTATTCTACCAGTGCGATCCTGTTGGAAAACCACAAAATAGATTCAATTCAAGAATACTATTCACCTAAGTAAGCTTAAAGACAGTACAGATAATGCAAAGCTTACGTAAACAAAAGAAGACAGGGTAGTAAAATTCCAAACTAACTACCTGAGCATCTGAATTCAAACTGGGAGGTGAATGATCAGAGCCCGAAGATGTATACCCAGCTTGAAATGGAACACTTTGAAGCCAACTAGGTTGTTGGATCCTTTTATTTGACCCTTTAAATAGATCGAGAGAGATATTACAACTATGACTTTGGCTAGTTTCCTTGTTTGAATTAACTCCTCTTCCAGAAGAGATGCTCTCCGGCTTTAGACCTGTAGCACCACCCTGCAAATCAAACTGCATCTCCACAACAGGAGGAGAAGGAGGAGAAGACGATGGTGACCTCTCTTCTGCAGGGTTACTACTGTCAGACGAGAAATACTTTCTTGAAGATGCAAGTTTAGGCAAGCTGTCCTCTTCTGGGGAGGAGCTAAAGAGTTGCAGCGGCAAATTAACTCTAACATCCTCCTGGCAGTCTGAATCTTCAACTGGAGACTGGGAACTGCTACTGCTTCTTTCTCCGCCAACTGAAAAGAAGTGCTGTTGTCTCGTCTGATCAGCACTACTCCTAGATTTAACACTACCGCCATCACTGCTGCAGCTACGATTTTGAGAGGGGGACGCATTGGCATCAGGGCCAGACCCAGACAGACTCGTGGAAAGAACACCAAGTAAGTCCATAGTTAATGGGGCAGCTGGGGTGTGGTTCAGTTGATCATGATGGTGATAGGAGGATGGTGTCTCCGATTGTACATGATCCTTTTTCCCGTTGACATTACCAGCATCCCGCAACTTGGTTGCAAGATCCGCAGGCAAAGGTATCCTGTTGAGAATCTGCACAAGCTGCTCTCTATCCGGAACTTGTGATCTTTCTTCAAATTTTCCTACACGTGAAAATAATAATCATCACAACCCAAACAAAATTAGTGCAAGCTTGTTTTACACTAGAAAGAAAAGGCCCTAATGAACAAGAGTATGCTGGTTTTATGTTATTTTCAGGATAAACAAGCCATTATTTTCTATAATTAGTTGCTTTTATTTTTGCATAACTTCTTCCAAAAAATTTAAATTATTATCTTAAGATTATTTTCGCATCAGTTTATTGTGAAAAGAAAATAGTTGTTTTCTTAACTGATAGAGCCGTGCGTGCCGTTTTAAAAAGAAAATAAAAGTAAATCGTAATTGTCTTTGCAAAACCCAAATAAAGAAATTATTGATCACTTTTTAGATTATCAACTTTTATTTTGAAAATATAGTTATTTATTTAGGTAAAATAAATTTTGTTAGATCCCTCAATTTCCAATCAATATCGACCTTAGTCCACATGCCTGATGACCTTAGACCAAAGCAAATAAATTTAGTTTTCGTAATCCGAAAAATTAATGAATTAGACCCTCTTTATGAAACTTAGATCCTAGGGTGAGGATCGAAATCCACTAATTACAGAAAAAGAAACCTAAATCATTGTTTTTAATGCTTTGTAGGATTAACTTTGACCGAATACGAAGCAATTACACCCTAATGATTAATGATTTTTCATAGATTCCAGATAAATCTAAATACTTATGAAATAAATAAATACTCTTTAACATGTACTTATTATTGTTCGAATTGAGTTGAGCTAGAATTAAATTATTTAAAACAACAAAAAAGTATAAACCAATCAATCAATTAAACTAAAATTCAATTGAACAAATAATTCTCACCCTGCGAAGCTCCCGCTATTGCAGTCAACAAGTTGAAGATTTCCAAATTTGCTGCTGCTGCGACGGCGGCGGCGGGGGCCTGCGTGGCGGAAGTAACATCCTCCGGCTGCGTTTTCCTCCGGCGGCGGTTGTGTCCAGCGAGTCTACGGCGGCAACTCCGTTTCCCCTCATCAAACTCGGACAGCGGGTGAAACCTACTACACTGCTGACAAAACCTTTGCATTTGGTTGCTAAGAAGCGCCTTGGAGGCTTTGCTATGCGCCTCGCACACCTTGTGCCTCCTGTGATAGTCCTTCGCCTTCGACAGATCCTCCCTGCAGTTATCCACCTGACACATCGGATACGTCGCCGTTCCGGGAGACCCCGAGCGCACTCTCTTGTTACCACCGCCGCTCACCCTCCCCGCGAGGTTGAGCTGCAGAGGAGCCACCGCCGCGACGCTCTCCTCCTCGAACACGACGTCGTCGCTCGGAGGCTTCCCCGCGAACCGCACGCTGTCCCACTCCCACTTCCAGCTCTCGCTCGGACTCCCCGCAACGACGCCGTACGACAGATCGCGCTTCCGCTGCATCAGAATCGGAGGCGCCGCCACCTTTTCCATTTTCCACCAAAATCAGAACCAAAAATAGGAAAAGGATCTCCAAATTGGAATTCCACAAAATCAAAGCCTCTTTCCTCGGAAGGAATTAACGAAAACGAAAACAAAAACCAAAGATATCCATCAGCAGATGAAGTGTGAAATTTGTGAAACTCAGATCTGAGAAAGAAAAAGAAACTCTATTATTACTTTTTTAATTGAATTTTTTGGTTTTAGGTTTCTTTCTTGCAAGGGTTGTATTGCATTGTAAGGTTGTGTGTGAAGGTTGTGTTGGGTTGTTAAAGTGTTTGTTGGGTGTGGGAGTGGCAGGAATTGTAAATAGAATGAATTTGGAGGGTGGTTTGGGCGTTGAAAGAGGTATGGAAGAATCCAAGAGGTTTCGTTTCGCAGTGGCCACTTGCGTTCCGTACGATGGGAGTGGTTTGGTTATACTTTTTTTTTTTGGGTAAAGGGGTCTGTAAGGTAACAGTGGCACCACTTTTATGAAGTAGGGATATTATCGGAATTCCACTGCTCTTTCTTTGCCCTATCTCTATCCTATCTATCATCCTTCTTATTCTTACGTAATAATATTCAACTATTATTACCTAAATATTCACCCATTCCCACAATCATTATTAATATATAATAAGGTACAAACTTTATCATATAATTTACTGATGAAACTAAAATTATATAACAATTTATTAGTATTATTTATAGTAAGAGTTTAACTTATATATATATATATATATATATATATATAATAAGTTGAGTGTTTTTATTCATTATTTCAAAGTTTTTGGATTAGAATTACTTTATTAATATTTTATTCTTATTCTATTTTTCAAAAGATTATTTATAGTATTAAAAATTAATTGTTTATCTCGATGATAAACTGCAAAGCTAGTAATGTATGACTTTTGTATTGAAAGCTTTTTTTTATAAAAAAAATTAAAACAAACGTGTTACATTGATAAGTACAAAACAAATAAAAGATACTCGTGATTAATACGAAGAAATTCAAACTTAAAAGGAAATTATTGAAAATTTAAGTCTAATTTAAATGTAAAGTTAAATATTTTATAAAAGACTTGTTAAAATTTTTATTAAAAATAATATTAATCACAGTACAAATTAAATTCACGTTATTATTATTATTGTTAAAATGAATCAGAACCGTGAGTTACTTCGACCTATTACAAAGTTGAATAAAAAAATATTTAAAATTTTAATATGAGTAAATTTTAAATTTGGTTCATCGAAAATTTTGTGGAGAAGATTTTGTAATATTTTTTGTATTATATTTAATTGATTATAAATATAATCTAAGAATTTTTCATTTATTTAGATTTGAGTTTCTTTTATTTAGGTTTGAGTTAAAAAAACCGATAATTCTTTTAATTAAAAATAAAATTACAATTAAATGAGTGAATTAATTAACTCTTTTAATATGTCAATCCGTGGTGAGTAAGATTCACTTTAAATTTTTCAATTTAGTGACAAGAAAGTTGAGTTCAATTAACTTAACAATGGTGAGTTAAACTGAGACAGATAATCAGTTTTAACCACACTAATTATTATTATTATTATTATGGTGTCATCTTGCAAAGAAATAATATGACATGGGTTAAAATGAAATTTGTTGAGAGAATTGAATGTAACAGCATGGATGGCCACATGATTCATCTTGCACCGCACGATCTATCTTCCATCACAGCAACAAAAAGTATGTGACAACTATTTGAAACAGTCCCCACCTATATATTATTGGAAACACCTTTTTTATTTCCTTTCACATTCATCACATTGCTTTCAGGAGCCAAAGTCAGAGTTACCTTAATACTGATTAATTTTCATTAAGCAGCTGTATAATGACTAATCAAATTATAGTTGTAATTTTAAAATAATAAACTAGAGAATGATATGTTATCATAATCTATGTAGCTTAATGGGATATATACTGTGTTTAAATAATAAAATGGTCCTTTTTAAAATTACCAAAATGTAATTAATCTTTTAATTATAAGAATATCAATTATTTTAAACAATTATTGTTCGGGTCGATGTTAATTGTTTTGAACATCAAACTCCAAACAAACTTCAAATTGTTCCAATGAAGTTTTTACTATTTCTTATACAATGTATGGTTATTTATAAAAGTTAATTTGATACTTAAGTCGGTAGGTGACCTTTTGGTGGTCATTCAATTATCAATAGTGTAATAAATTCGATCATATTACTTTTTATCTTAAACTCATATTTATAGGTTTTGAAATAGACTTTCAATTAACGTTCGACATAATTATAGTCTAATAGTTGATAAACATATTTTACTTATAAATGTGTTTAATTTGTCCTCCTAATTACTTATTAGTTGATTTATCAATCGGTCACGATCTTTTCACTAGAAGTCATCTAATTTCTTAGAACTATCTATGGATACAAGGGAATTGACTATTCAATTAATTAATGACCGAACGTTCATGCAATACAATTATAAAAATTAATAATTGTTTAGATAAAGTGATTTGCAATTGGAATAATTAAAAATTAAAATTTTATATTTTAAACTATAAATTAACTTAACATAATTGAGTTTCTCAAATGTTGGATCACTAGGACTTTTTAATCCTTAACACGAGTAAAATATTTTGAATAGTTCATGAAACCACTAAGCTTGTAATAAGAAAAAATATAGACATTAATTTTTTATATTAATTCAAAAAAAACTTCATTATTCATTATTACTATCTTTTCTCCTAATGCCAACCAAAATGACCTTGATCTAAGATATTACAAAATATCGAATTAAGTGTCATTAATCTCTTCATTACATTATTCAAAGTGTGGTTTAACCTTAATTCCACACTTGGGAAATTTGTCTGTCATTTTCAATGGTCTCATATTTCATCTTTGACTTTGATTCATAGCTCCAATGACGATAATAAAAAAAGACTTCATCCTCCTCATTTGGCCACTGTATGCGATCTCTCTTTTCTTTTTGTTGCATGTAATTTTCATCCATTTCTGCGTTTGTACATTTTTTACTTGTTTAGTTGAAATTTTAACGCTGCATTAATATAGATAGTAAAAGATTTTATTTTTAAAATCGATGAATTCAAAGTCTCTTTTGTTGAGCTACTTTTGTAAGGTCAATAAGGAAGTATAACATTGTAATTATAATAATCACAAATAAATTAGAAGCACCCAAACCACACATAGTTTATCAAAAATATTATTTGTAAATTTTTGTTGAAAATACATTAAAATGATAGGTAGAATATTATTAAAGGTAAGATAAATTTGTAATATATAAATAATTTGTATCTTACAATTAAATTTAAAAGTTGACCTTTTTGGTACGTAATGAAATTCGTTTAAAATTCTATTTTATTTTATATTTATTGTGTGTTTAACCTATAATGTGATTTATTCTTAAGCACTACTCATCAATATTTAAGTTTATGTTCAAAATGTATATATATAGTCTCACCTTTAAGATATCTATATATTAATAAAAGAAATTTCCAGTATATAAGTTTTACAATGTAAGACTTAAAAAAATGTTGTGCAAAACGTGCCAAAATTACATCAACCATTGATGAAACGGACACATGCTTGTCAGATTAGTTATCTGAATCCCTGCATTCGACAACTAGAGTCTTCTATGAAAATTTCATGAAAAAATCGAAGAGAACTTCTTGTCACATAAATATTTACATATCTAAAATGCCAAAATACAATTTTCTCATAATCTCAATATATAGTATATAAATAGGTGCAAAACATCACCTTACAAGTCAATTTTGTGGGATTGAGTTAGGTTTAAAGTTCACTAATGGTATCAGAGTCTGATTAAAGCCAATCCTAGTGAAATTTGTTGGGCATATTGTTCCACCCGCTATCGGGCTGCTATTAGACCATCCATTAATGTCTGATCTCACATTCAAGATGGCGGGAGGAGATGTGTCGGAAGTCTCATGTCGACTAGAGATAAGATCAATTAATAGTATATAAGTGGGTGCAAACTGTTGGGGTACAAACAAAGTCACACATCGGATAAAATAAGAGATAGACATGAGTTTATATACACATAGATACTTCATCGGTAAGAAACCTTTTGGAGTGGTATTAAAAGCAAATTTGGAGGACTTAGCCCAAAGAGAAGAATATCTTACCGGTGTGGAATCTTATGTGTGTGTTCAGGTTTGAAGACTGGCTCAGACGAGTATGTCCACTTAATATTTTCTGAAATCTATATTCTAAGAACAGATTATTTGAACTAAATTCTCTTAAAGAAAAAATCATCTGAGAGACAAAAGAAAGTGGAGAGTTTATTACTTGAATGAGAGCCACGAAAAGTGTGGTCATATTTTTTCAGTGTGACTGTGGGAGTGACATTTTCAACCAGTGATAGTAGAAGCTAAACAGAGGGAAGGTGTTTTGATATGATACGAATCAAATTCTTTGAGACATGTAACGAAGCATGTATTGGGTCTTGGAATTCGTTGTTTAATTTTACCTTTGTTTTGTCGATGGTGCATGATTAAACGAGCATTGATGTTTGAAAGATTCCATGAGGAAGAGTGTTGGAAAACATGGATGTTTGAAAGTGATGTGGTGGTAGGGTTGTGGTCATGGTGGGTGTCTTGGACTTGGTTACCCACTTCATCAACAGGAACCTTCAACATTATGTACTGTAATTGTACCATGTATCCATTCAAAAGATTTTTTGTTGGAAACTCATTTTCTTATACAATCATTTAGAATATGTAGCAATAATTATGTTAAAGGAAAGCCAATGGTTGCTCATAATTTCATGTTTGAATTCATTTCTATTGGATCTTCAAGTGGAGCTATTATTGTTGAGAGTATTAGATTGAATCAGGTATGTATGAATCAAATTATATATATTTTATCCAATCTTCAACTCAAAATTATGACTGTTATTTTATGTTTTTTTTTTCATATTATCCATTTTACTCCTCTCTATTCAATACGCGTATTTGTTTAATGTTTTTTTTTATGTAACTCCCATATTTTGTTAGGAAAATTGTTGTGAAAGAAAACTTTGAATTAAAAACAAAGAAACAGGTTGATATATGCTAATATTTGAAATTTTTATTATAATCTTGTTCTTAAAAATTATATTAAAATATAAAAAATATGTATCTAAATTATCTTCGATTTCTCCGTACATAAAAGATGTAACACTCTATACCAAAATATTTATATTGTAATAAAATTATATTAGTTTTAGATAAAGTTTTGAAATATTAGTCTCTATTAAAAAAAGTTAATTTTAAAATAAAATTCTCTTTTAAGACATGAATTTTCTTGTTATTGAAATTATAAACATTCAAAAACACAGCCTCTGTATAAGGGTCAATCAATACAAGGCATCTGACTCTTTTGAAAATATGGAAAATCAAACTCAGGATAATAAAAAAGAAAACAATTTAGTGCTTCAAAGTGTAACACTAACACAAAATAGAGACGTCAATTTACGTCTATTGCATTTATAATAGACCTTAATTGACGTATGGTCTGTTGTTGTAAGAACAACATGCGTCAATTTTTGGGTCGCTGTAAAGGTGAGGAAGTAGACAGGTGCTGCTGTGAGGTAAGGAGAAAAACGCGTACAATAACAGTTCGAAAATCGCCGCCGCAGTTGTCCTAGAATGCACCCAAGAATTGCATCAAAAGTCAATGAAAACGAATTTTAATCAATGCAAATTAAAGATAAGGGTTCCAAACGTAATATAATCGGTGCCAAATGATTTTAAACTGTGCAAAGTGGAAGAAAACTTACATGAACGTTAATGGCGAACGAGAGAAAGAAGAGGAAGAAGATGAAGCAGCCAGAGAGAGAATGCGTAACTAGCGAACGCGAATGAAAGTGAGGCTCGCATCCTTAGTGTTTGGGGTTTAAAAGGGAATTTGACGCCGACCCCCCTCTAGAACCGACGTCTAATTGGTAAAAAGATCTATTTTGGCGCTACTTTTGGGATATTTTCGTAGCTTATTGACGTTTCGGGAAGGGGATTCAACGTCTAATGTGTATTAGACGCTGGCCCTTGCTATGTTCGACGTCTAATGTCTACAAAAGTAACCTTTCAATTCTGATTTTACAACTTCTGGCAGAGGATTTGACGTCTGATCTGGGGGCACCGACGTTTATGTCAAAAAGAAATTAATATTGACGCTTAAAATGAGATATTTTTGGACCTTTTTGACGTCTGATTTGGGGGCCCTGACGTCTATGTCGTAAAAAAATTAACATTGACGCTTAAAATAAGATATTTTCGAACCTTTTTTACGTTTGATCTAGGGCCCGACGTCTATGTCGTAAAAAAAATTAATATTACACTCAAAATGAGATATTTTCGAACCTTTTTGACATCTGATTTGGGGAGCACGACGTCTAAAAAAGGATTTGACGTCTGACCCGAGAAAAATCGACTTTTATAATGATTTTTTATTTATAAAAATATCACCTATCATTTTTTAGGTTGAATTTTCGGTGATTTATACGTATATGGCGTTAAAGGCCATTTATACACTATTGTAACTAAATTCAGTTTTTACTCATTATAAATTTATCAATAGGTTAAAAAAATACAATTACATGTAATTATTAAGTTACTAATCTTTATAACATTATTTTTTTTAGTAAAATGTTCTTTTTTTCTATATTAATTTTTTAGTTATCTTTATTTATAATTTTTATTTTCATATGTATTACAAAACTTATTGAACAGAAATTTGTACGAAGAGGTGAAAGTAACTGAATGAAAACCTGATTACACGTGTTGAATTTATACATGAATAAAAAACAGAGTGTTGTTGATTACCACCTCAGACTCCGTACAAGCATCATAAGACAACCCCACACAACCACTGCCAAATGTCATTGGTTAACTTTGGACAAATGTGCGACAATTTAAGAGATATGCAGTCAGTAGGTTTGATCATGGTTGTTCTGGATTTAATTAATTTAAATTAAATATTTTAATTTTATATTTCATCATTTAATTTATTGAGTTAGTTACATGGTGATTATTTAGATTTTTGATTAATCTGGATAAATTATATTATAAAATTTAAGTATGAGTTTAAATATTATATTACATTAAAATGAGAAAATTAAATAATATATTTATAAAATTATTGTTTTAAGATTTTAAATTAAGAGTGTTGTCAAATTCTTACATAGTTAATTTATTAAATAAATTTCCTCAAATAATTATCAAATTATATAAATTATGAGTTTATGTTGCATCAATTTTATTTTAAAAATCATTTTATTTTAATAAATGAAATAATTAAGTTTTTATAAAAAATATTTTAATAATTATTTTATGATAAAATAAAATTTTATACAATTTATTATTTAATTCTAGTAAAAGATATACTAAAAATAAAATTTAAAATATACGTATACATTTATAAATAATAAAATTTTATTTTATGTTGAGTCAAATATTCACATAACCATAATTCACTATTTGAATGTGATCATTATATCTATTTTATTAATTTTATTTATGTTGTACTTGACCTATCAAATATGTTTGTTTTAGATTTCTTTGAATACAATCGGTTGAATTGCTCAGACATAATATAGAGACTATAAATCCTTTATATAGAAGATCAAATAAAATAAAGTTTTGTATAATTTTTTTGAAATTACTTTTAATTTTTATTTCCACACGTTTTTTTTTTGTTTTTTTTTTCGATAATAAACCCTTAAAAAACATTACCTACAGAACTATTCATAGTATATAACCAGAATTTGGTCTTTACCTATAAAGATAATCTGACTTTGTGAACTTCCTGCTGTCACAATGTTAAGTTAGAGAGTTTGTCAGGGTACAGTTTCAGAAACCGAAATTTGACTTGATTTTTTTTTAAATACAGAAAAATAGAATTTAGATAAATAGTTATTAACAATTAAAATTGTTTTAACTAAAATGTAGGGTGTGACCTATAGGAGGTGATTGAATGGGAGAATTGAGACATGTGCTTAGGGTTGAAAATGAGAGAAGATTTATCTTTTTTATGCTTAATGAGGAAGAGAGTAAGATCTTTATATATGAAAAAATAAGTATGATTTTCCGTGTGTATTTTAATAAATATGTTTGTTAAAGACATGCTGTTAAAAAACATTTAATAGATATTTAAAATATATAATAAAGCTGGTGAGATATGTATGTTAAAGACATGCTATTAAAAAAACATTTAATAGTTATTTAAAAGATATAATAAAATTGAGATTTTAGTAATAGGTCTTTATTGGATTACGTCGCCACACAAATTGGACGGAGTATGTACATAAATCTCTTTAGTCTTAAAGTTTGATTTAATTCAGGGACATTCTTAATCATCCTTATGATCAAGCTTTGCTGACTTGTAGAGTTTTTAGGTGGATTGACATTCACCCTAACTTTTATATTGCCTAGTCATTCGGTGAGCTTGTAGGTGGATTTGACCATTTTGTCGAGTTCTTATATCATTTGACAATTTGACCAAGTTTGTAAATGGATTAGCCATTAGGCCAAACTCATATATTGTTTGGCCTTTCGAGATTGGCCATTCAACCGAGCTCATATGTTGTTTGGTCATTCAACCAAGCTTGTAGGGGATTGGGCATTCAACCAAGCTCATATATCGTTTAGTCATTCATTTGAGTTGCTTGTAAGTTGGTCATTCAACCGAACTTGCTTCTAAGTTGGTCATTTGACCAAGCTTGCTTATAAGTTGGTCATTCAACCAGGTTTGCTCGTAAGTTGGTCATTTGGCCGAACTTACTTATAAGTTAATCATCCGAGCAAACTTGCTTATAAGGTGATCATTGGTCGGGCTTGCTTGTAAATTGGTCATTCAATCAAGCTCGTTTGAAAGATATCATGTAAAAATAGCCCTTCCATCTTGTGTTGCTAGATTGTTAGATTGGGTAGGTTCAATTAGGTGCTGCCAACTTTAAGCGACTTTTGTTGGGTGTTTCCAGTTTGGGTAAATACTTAATGTTCATTTTTGGTCAGATGATGACTTTTAACTTGCTTGTCCTCACATTTATAGTCCTTCTTGAAATTGCCTACTTTAAAAGGAAGTGAACCTGACCAGGTGAAGACGGGTCGGTCAGGCTGGCTTGTATTCTAAGATCAGTCAAAAACTAACAAACAAAAACTGAAGGTGTGAGAACTAAAAAGATCAAGGAAAAATCTTCAAATAAATCTTCAATGGAAATTGTTGAGGTGAAGATCGAGATGGCTTGGTTGAATTATATGCAAAGTCTATACTAGTAGCTTTTGTTTTTGTACTTGGGATGTCGAGTTCCTTCATACTTGGTAACTATTTTTTTTTATACTCACGTCGAGTTCCTCTATACCTAGTAGCTCTTGTTTTTATACTAGATTTAGTAGCTCTTGTTTTTATACTAATCTATCTCTATTGTCTAGAAATAAACAAAAAATTGATTAGACCACAACTTGAAATGGTTCCCATTAAATCTCAAGTTAGTGAAGTAAAATGAATCATTCATTCATCCATCATTAAGCATAAATCAATTAACAAACTTATAATAAAAAATAAGCATTTATAAATGAAAGATAAGCATAAATCAATTAACAAACTTATAATAAAAAATAAGCATTTATAAATGAAAGATAGTACCAAATACAAGTTGATAAAATACTTGTTAAACCTAAATTTCCCACTTTATATTTTTCAAGACATTATTTTTTTTATTTTAGTTGCTACTTCTTTTATTTCTGTATGGTATTCAAACATAGGAGAATGAGTACGAATGCAATATTTCTGTATGGTATTCAAACAAAAAGGTAACCTGAATAAAATAGCTACAATAAAACTAGAAGAAAAATACATTATAAATAGCAGCGAAAATATTTTATATAAAGGAAGGGCACAATCACAATAATTTATTATTTTCTCATAATTGGTGGCAGAAGCATTCGGCAATCACGACACATCCCAAAGTAAAAAACAAAAATCTCAATATGAAGAAAATAATGACTATAGACCAAAACTAGCAGGAAAAAATTGCAAGGGCAAGAAAGAATTGCATCTATATATATGTATGTAATAAATATGTAAGGGTAACATCCCCGACGCGCGCACCTAGTGATTGCTCTGGAGTGTCTTCAGAAACCAAAGCCTTGAAGTGAAGATCTCAGAACGCTGCTATTGCCCACATAAAACAAGGCAACAGCAACTATAACTGCAATTAGAACCCACATCCATGGTTGAATTCGTCTCTTTCCCCGGTTGCGGAGAGCCAGGGGTACAGATTTTGGCTTGGTCTGCTTCGTGAATTGAGATGGTTTCTGCGGCTTTTTTGTTAGCTCAGTTGGTTTCTCACTCTGATCATGTTCTTCCACACTTCTTGTTAGAATTTCTGAGGTAGGAGCAGATTCTTGTTCTATATTATCTGCAGTGACAACAGAAGCTGCCTTTCTTCTTTCCTTCTTCCTTGCCCTCTTCTCCCTTTCCTGCTCCAAACACGCATATGGTTATTTAGTTTAAGAATCAGAAGAACATGGAAATGATTAAGGTTGATTTTGGATAATGGAAGGAATTGCAATGAATTAAAATGAATGAGGAATAAAATTTTCATTCTACTGTTCAGATACGTAACGAGGGAAATGAACAAAATTCTGATTCCACCTATATTCTTTTTAAATCACAAATGCTATGTTATAGTTACCTTCTCTTTCTGTTCAGCTTCTTTTTGTGCCTTTAAGGCAGCCCTTTGTTGAGCCTTCTCTGCATTACGCTTTTTCCTCTGCTGGGCCTCCTTAGCTTTCTCAATCTCCTCTAGCCTCCGCTTTTCCTTCAACATTGCCTCCTCTTCCTCCTTCTTTGCCTTTTCAGCCTTCAGTAACAGTTCCTCTTCCTCCTTTGTTCTCACAGGTTCTTCTTTTTTAACTTCTTCATCAGACTCATCACCCCAGTGAGCCACAGGTTTTTCTAAGGGAGAAGGTTTGGTAGGATTTTTAGCTTTAGTTGTCTGACTAGTCTCAGTTCTTTGCACTACAACCTTCGAAACAGGTTCATCCTTTATAATAACAGATTCTATTGAGGGGGGTTTCTTTTCTTGTTCCAGAGTTGATTGCGAGACCACGGAAATATTTTTGGAAGCTCTTACAGTTATGACATTAGGAATTACAGGGGGTTCTTCATCAGGACCAAGTGATCGGCCATCTAGGGTTTGCAGTCTCCTAAGTGTACTCCTAGTGTTGCATCGGACATAGTCCCTTCTGAAATCGTCATTTTTGTTCCATAGCTCCATAATTCTCTCAACCTAAAGTTCTCAATGGTGAGCGTTGAATTCAATCTATTTGCCTAATAGAGTGCATAAATGAAAATGATAATCTCTCTGTTCATTTCATGTCTAAAAGAATCACCTGATCAACACAGAAGCATTGTAGCTCCTCTTTTTTCCCTACTGCTGCTAGTTCCTGCGCTTTATTTGCAGCCTTTCTGTAATCCCAGAAATGTTTGCCCTGCATTATCAGTACAGAAATAGCGTCAACATTTCTGCATGGCATTTGAATTGATTTTTATCTAAAAAAAAAGAAAAAGGAATGAGGTGGGAAACATAGAAAAACAAAACCTTCTCATGCAATTGTTTTTTCAAAGCCACTGACTTAGCATATGCCTCTTGACGAACTTCATCAGCTGCCTTAAACTGAGCAATCAACTCATTCAGCTTATCATATTCATTATTATATTTCTTCTTTGCGTCTTTAGTTGTCGCATCTAACTTCAGAACATTATTTCTAAGCACTTCCATTTCCTTCTTCAGAAGCTGTAAATGCTGAAAATAGTGAAATATCACAAATTAGAAATATAACAAAGATATTAGAAATCTCTAAAAACCGTATTTGATACCGATAGTACCTGGCAAATGCAATCAGATATTAATTCAGAAAATATAACAAAGAGAAGCTTGTATATGGTACCTTAGAGTGCTCTTCAATATTGCCCTCCTTGTGGTCTAGAGATTGTTGTGATTGATCCTGCTTTCTCATATTAGAAGACAGCTCCTCTCGATTCTGCTTCAATTGTTTGATTTGGCGTATCAATTGCTTTTCTTCATTCAAAGGCAAAGTTTCGTGCTGAATCATGTGTTCCATGTTTCTTATCTGCCAGTAAATTAGAAAAGTAAACACAACAAAACAAGCAGAACAATCAAATCCTCATAAATATCTCCAGAAGAAAATTAAAAGCACACCTTGCCATCTATATCCCCAACAGAAATTGCATTGTTTAATCTGTTCATTTTGGATTGAACCGAATCCATCTCCTGGCGTTTGGATTTGAGCTGGTCCCGAGCAGCTCTGTGGGCTGCTATTGCAGCCTTAACTTCTTGGTCGCAATCCTTACAACGGGCCTGCTCATAGCAGCATTAAAAAAATTTACTAAGGTTGGTCTCAAACTTATACAGTACACAAAATTTTCTCTTATGCCGACTTCAAAATAATATTTACCTTTATAGTCTGGCTTTCAGCTCGAATAGAATCTCGAATTTTAGTCTTCTCTTCTACTTGGCGAAGAGTTTTTTCAATCTGCTCTTTAATGTTTTCATCATCATCATATCTGGGAACCCTGATCAAATAGAAGAATGGCTTTTTCACTATCTCTGCACCCACATTCTGTACATCAGTAGCATCCAAGGCAGGTCTTGTGTCTTCATCTCCTTGATTGCTGCCTTCACCTTCAACTACAGGTTGAGCTTCACTCTCCACTGCCCCCTTTGAATGTTCATCTTCACTCTCCAACGGAATCCTTTTAATGTCAGATACAGCAGAAGATTCAGTTTCACTCTTCAGTGCACCAGTTGAAAGTTCAGCTTCACTATTCACTGCATTGTTTTTCATCTCACGCAAATCAACAGAAGATTCACTTTCACTCTCTACTACACCGTCTGAAGGTTTAGCTTCACTCTCAACTACACCGTCTGAAGGTTTAGCTTCACTCTCAACTACACCGTCTGAAGGTTTAGCTTCACTCTCAACTACACCGTCTGAAGGTTTAGCTTCACTCTCTACTTCACCGTTTGAAGGTTTAGCTTCACTCTCTACTTCACCGTTTGAAGGTTTAGCTTCACTCTCTACTTCACCGTTTGAAGGTTCCGCTTCACCCTCAACTACACCATTGGAAGGTTTAACTTCACTCTCCGCTTCACCATTTGCAGGTTCTGCTTCACTCTCAGCTACACCACTTGCAGGTTCTGCTTCACTCTCAGCTACACCATCTGAAGGTTTAGCTTCTCTCTCCACTGATCCATTTGAAGGTTCAGATTCTCTCTCCACTGCACCATTTGAAGGTTCAGCTTCAGTCTCAACCACACCATCTGAAGGTTCAGCTTCTCTCTCCAGTACACCATTTGAAGGTTCAAGTTCTCTCTCCACTGCACCATTTGAAGGTTCAGCTTCACTCTCAACTACGCCATTTGAAGGTTCAGCTTCCCTCTCTGCTACCCCGTTTGAAGGTTCTGCTTCTCTCTCCACTGCACCATCTGAAGGTTCAGCTTCCCTATCCGAAGGTTCAGCTTCATTCTCAACTGAACCATTTGATGGTTCAGCTTCACTCTCCATTTCACCATTTGAAGGTTCAGTTTGACTCTCAACTGCACCATTTGAAGGTTCAACTTCAACATTTGAAGGTTCAACTGCTCCATTTGATGGCTCAGTTTCATTCACAGCTGAAGATTCAGCTTCAACATCAACTGCACCATTTGAAGGCCCAGTTACACTTTCAACTGCACCATTTGATAAATCAGCTTCACTCACAACTTCCTCGTTTGAAGGTTCAGCTTCACCCTCAACTGCACCATTGGAAGGTACAGCTACAAACTCAACTGTACCATTTGAAGGTTCAGCTACAATCTCAACTGCACCATTTAATGTCTTGACTTCACTTACAACTGCACCATTTAAAGATTCAGCTTCATCCTCAACTGCACCATTTGAAGATTCAGCTACACTCTCAAGTGCCCCATTTGATGGCTCAGGTACACTCTCAACTTCACCATTCGAAGGTCCAGTTCCACTCTCCACCACACCATTTGAAGATTCAACTTCCCTCTCCACTGCACCATTTGAAGGTTCAACTTCCCTCTCCGCTGCACCATTTGAAGGTTTAGCTTCACCCTCCACTGCAAAGTTTGAAGGTTCAGCCTCAACCTCCTCTGTACTGTTTTCCATCTCAGACACAGCTGAAGGTGTACTTTCACTCTGCACTGCACCATTTGAAGTTCCAGCTTCACTAATTACTGCAGCATTTTTCATCTCCTGTACATGAACATTAAGTTCACCATCACAATCAACCACATTGTTTTTCATCTCACAAACATTAACAGAAGGTTCAGATGTACTCTCCGCTGCAATATCAGACACAACATCACCATCTCCATTCACATCTGTTATGTTTAAGGCTGTCGTTCTTTCTCCTTTATGAACTAGTTCACTTCCTGTTTCCTGCTCAGACCTTTCCAACTTACTGCCTGATTCACCTTCAACAACAATTTCATTCTCCTCAGTGCACTCACTAGGCTCATGCTCTGACTCTGCCAAACCAGAGGCAGACTCAATCTGCCCAGTCTCTGAACTATTT
This sequence comes from Vigna umbellata, assembly GCF_029865625.1. Lineage (NCBI taxonomy): Eukaryota > Viridiplantae > Streptophyta > Magnoliopsida > Fabales > Fabaceae > Vigna > Vigna umbellata. The sequence continues at coordinate 32,826,517 of NC_142173.1, read as the reverse complement.
CTAGCGTCTTCAGGTTCATATTCCTTCACATCTGTAGTACCTGAAATGCCACCAACATCAACTGGAACCTCATTCCTCTCGGTGACTTCTTCCACATCATGATTTTCCTTAGTTACAATGTCTTTGTTATCCGAGACATCTGCACTAACAACATTTTCGATTTCCCCACTTTTATCCACATCTTTATCAGAGATAGACTCACTTTTACTCTGCACATTAGAGACAACAGATTAAGAAAACAAGCAGACTAAAATTAACCATATTATCGCCTGAATCATTTACTTTCGAAAATTGGTCCTTGAAATTAAAAAAAAAACAATGCAAGCATTATTTCAATCTCTAAATTGACAAAAAAACATGGGTAATTTTAATCCTTAATTACACAATCTCAACAACTAAAATGACTTCGACTGGTCAACTTAAGGACTTTAACGATTTCATACACCAATTTAAGACTAATTGGGAATGAAACTAATTCACGCACAAAAAAAGAGATTTTTGTAATTTAAGATAGTAGTTTCAATGATTAAACAAAATTAAGCATGAGAAAAAAAATACTGCAATTTAAAAAATTTAGAGAACTATTGCACTGTTACTCGCTTCCTACCTGCACGTGATCTCCACCGTTCGCATCAGCAGCCGTAGTCACTTCCTCCTCAGCTCCGTCCACCATCGCCACATCATTGTGAACTTCAACGCATTCGAAGTCACGATCACCTTGATTCACGTCAGTATCTCCCTCCACGACATTGACAACGACACCGTTTTCATCTCCAGAAACCTCCGCACGATCCAAAAGTTCACATTCCTCAACTTCATTCACGTTCCCATTCGCATCACCGACAATCTCGCCCTCCGCAGCGGCACTGTTTTGAACATCCGAGGCACCGACAACAACATATTCCTCGTGATCCGCAACTAGCTCATCCGCAGCAGCAGCTCGAGTCTCATTCTCCACGACACCGTTCCGAACGGATCCTGCGCCGCCTTCACTGCATACACGTTTCAATTCACCGTCCTTTTCAGAAGCTTCCTCCGCCGTACCGTTAGCCTCTGCATCCTTGCAATTTTTCACCGCCAATTCCTCCGACGAAGCTCCACCGGAGGCGAGATCCACATCGCCATCCACAGTGTGTGCAACTCCCTTGACATTTACGCCGCGGTGATCGTCGCCCGAATTGCCTTCTTCGCCGCTCACATTCACAACCTGCTCCTCCGTCATTGTGCTCCCTGCAACATTAACGTCAAAAATCAAAATCAAAATCAGAGGAAACAGTCACACACGCAAAATTGCGCAGAAACAAACGGATCCAATGCGGATCAAATCGCAATGGCGGAATCGGATTGGCTTACGGAGATGCAGAGCCGGATCAGGCGTGAGCGAACAGATCGAAAGTGCAGATCAGAAAATCGAAGACAATGAGTAACGTAACGGAACAAAACTAGCGATTTGTGTGTGAATAGGAACAGATGCAGATGCAGATACAAACGCCGATATATAGCCGACACAGAAGAGAGCAAAAAAAATAGTGAATAGAATATTTGAGAGAAAGGTACTGTGAGTCTTCCACTTGGTTTTTAAATGATTTAGTTCATGGGTTTGTCTCTACGCACCAAATTTGAATTTATTTTGGATTTTAGATTAGATCCATCTTTTCTATTCTCAAATCAAAAACAAATTATGATACGATTCCCATCTTCCTTTTTCTTCTATTTTTACTCCTCTCAACATATCCTCTATCTCTTACTTATACAGTTAATTTACTACATTCTATCACTATCTAAACCATTAATGTATATAATCACTATAATTAAGCAAATCTTATTTCTTATTTTTTAAATAACTGTATAATCAAAAGATATTAAATATATATTATTAAACCATTTCATTATCTTCTTTAATATACATCTAATGTATCATTTTGTTGCATTGATAAGTGCATATTTTTCCATAAACAAAATTAAAATATATAAATGATGCCATAAATAATAAATATCTTTAAGCGTATCAAGTATCTTGCAATTTTACATTCATTATTTAAATTCTGTTTCGGAATTATTCTTATTAACTTTTAGCTGGTTAATAATTAAAAAACAGCCTTGAATGATTTTAAAATTATTATATTAGTATAAAATTCATTAAATATACTGATTTATTTATAAATAATGCTGATTATCGACTGTTTTTTACAAACTGTAAAATCTACGTTTCAATTTAGAAAGAACTTTCATAAAACCTGTAAGATAGTTATAAAATTAATAAAAGTTTACTATATATAATAATTCGCCATTTAATAATAACTTACATCGTGTACTATTTAATTTATTGGGCCAAAATAAAATAAATAACATATAAGAAAAAATGTTATTCTTTTAAAAAGCTCAGAAAAAAATAAAGGAAAAGATAAAGACCAAGGTTAGATAAGAAAATAATGAAATATTAAAATTATAATTTAATCTCTTTTTTCCTGAAACATATACTAATTAATATTTACTTATTATAATAATTTTTACGCCATTTTTATTCATACTTTCTTCTTCTTTTTTCAACTTTTGTATCACATTATATTCTGAGCCACCAATTTTTTTCTGATTAAATAAAAAAGCATAGACGTTGACTTTCTCGTTTCCATGTGACGACTAAAAATAGAATCATGCTAATTAACTTTAACCTCTGGAAGAATTTCAGAACCGACGATTTATTTATGAGCATAAATACTCATTTATGGAAAAGTTATTTAAATAAATTTTTACATTAATTTTCCTTTCCTTTTGTACTAAAGTCAAATTCTATCACCAAACTTTTTTGAGTAATCAAATATTAATTTCATTTGTAACACCGTAAATATTGTTAACGCAAAGCTTTTACGTAATATACAAATAGAAAAATTTCTAATTATTATGTGAATTCATCAAAGTCAAATTTAAGTATTTTTCACAATATAAAAAATAAAACCCTAAAATTTATCAACTTTTTGTGAAATTTACATTTATAGAAGAGAAAGAAAAATCAAGAAAGTTTAACTTTGTGGAGTGAATGAGAATGTTGTCTTGAATTTTTTAAATTTAATTTATAACGTACTTAGTTATTATTACTTTTATTTGTTTTACTGTTAGTCATTAATGACTAGTAAATTTTTCTACTGCTTGAACTTATCTATTAAGTAAGGATATTTGGTTCCATATAAGATTAAGGATGATGATACTTTCACAACATTTTTCTGACAAAAACATTTTAACATCATTTATATGTTATTCTGTGATTGGTCTATATTAGTGTTTATGATTATTATTATTGATTGTGGAATAATTTTAGATCAATCATATAATGACACATAAATGATGTTAAAATGTTATAAAAAAAATGTTGTGAAAATATCATTATCCTAAGATTAATATTTCTAGAAGCTTGTAGTTTATCACATCAAATAATCTTTTTCGTTCTCCATTAATTTTTTTTACAATACTTTGCATTTGAAAATTAAAAAAAAAATTAGCTATTGATTCTAAAAGAAATAAATATAAAAAATAAAAACAATCATAATTTATTATTTTATTAACAAATTTATAGTTACTGCTATTACTATTGTAATATTTAGTTAATTTATATATATAGTTTATTATTGTATTATATATATAGTTATATATAAAGAGAATTTTCTTTACATAATTAATGTTTCTATTTTATCTTTTTATAGTATAATTGTTTTTTTGATATTTCTTTAAATAAAAGTCAATTATGATTAATAACTGAAAAGATAATAAATTAAAATATAATTTTTAAATTATTTTTAATTTAAATATCAATAAGTTTTATTTTCAATAATTTAGTATATTACTCTCTTATAAGAAATTAAAGTAATTAATATAATTTGTATTATTTTTTGAGTTATAATGCAACACTGGCAAACAAAATAAAATCATTTATAATAATTTATAAAATAAAATTATTATATTAGATCAAACACATTTTTATACTATTTTCTTTTTTTTTTAATTATAATACAGGTACAATGAAAACAATATATATCAAAAATTACGTAAACACATTAAGGATTCAATATATAAATCCTAAATTCTTAATAAAAGAGAAAACAGAAAGTAAATCTCTTTTTTTTATTGATAACATTCAAGATTTAGGTTTACAAATTTTTATAATAATATAACAATTCAAATCATGTTATTTAAACGTTATACTATTTCTACTTAATCAACAAAATAAACAATTATTTTTTTATTATAAGTTGTATGTTTATCTTCATTTAATTTTTCGCTGACAAAAAAAAATCTTCATTACATCGATAAAAAAAAATTCATTACAAATTTTATTATGTTTGGTAACATTTCATAATATTGTCTTTTGATTTTATTTTGTTGATTGCATTATCTTGATATCTATTAATTGAATATAAGATTTATATTCTTCCACTTACTTTATGATATTTATATTATTAATTGTGATTTATTGTAATTTTTTTCACAAATATTTGTTGTTTATTAAAAACATGTAGAAATACATAAATTATTATACTATCTTATGGATTTAAATATTATTGTTTTTTCTTCTCTTTTAAAAAATATAACTAAAACCATTTATTTCTTTTTACTTACTTTAATTTATTTATCAAGATA
>NC_142173.1:32721424-32821785 GCF_029865625.1 Vigna umbellata | reverse complement strand
CCATCAAATAAAATATAGTACAATCAATTAAAATTTCAAGACATACTTTAAATTTAACGAATTAAATATTAACACATCTTTAGTGAAATCTTCTTTACGAACATATTTACTATTGTTTAAGATTACATCGTATCAACCTAAATAATTAGCCTATATGAGATATTTATCCGTAACCATCTCTTTACCAGTTAGATATTCATTTTTCTAAAAACTGTTTTTTCTTTTTTTATTCCGAGTCCTGTATAATTTATAAAAAAAGTAAGTGTATAAATTTTTATTAAAAGATAAACTTATTAAAATTATTTATAAATCAGCCTCTTTAAAGCATACATTCAAATAAAATCATACAATAGATATGTCTATATTTAGAAAAAAAAAATTAAAATAAATGTATAATTGGTAGTGAGCACTGGTCGTAGTGATGTTTATCTATGACTTGCTTAAAAACATGTAGAAAAATTTTCCATTTTAATTCTTCATAGAGTAGATATCTGTGAGTACATTTTTTTTAATAATCCCTCATGTGCTCACCAGTATTCATAATTCCTACTATCATTTTAAATTATTTTTATACTAAATATGTAACTTTGAAGGTTTGTCTTATAAAAAGTAATTATTGAGAGTTATCCATTTAGATTTAATTGAGGTTTATCTCCATTACCATTATCTCTAATCCGAATATGTATACAGTAATTAAAAGAATGAATAATGGATAACCATGTAATTAGGGCATTTAGTTAATTTTGTCTAGATTTCAGTGTCTATATTCATACAGATTATATTAATCAAATATTCGAGGGTCACTTTTAATTATAAAATAGTAATATTAAAGAATTGAGAGTATTTTGAACAGAGACTTTTTTTGTAAGGATGACAATTTGTTTATGTAAGTATTTTCTAAACATCTTTCGATTTTGACGAGGAATTACTATATATATATATATTATATATATATATTATATTTTTATTATCTTCTGTCATTGTTTTATCTTTATCAATTGTTAATTGATACTTTCATTTAATAGTCATACAATTAAAATTTATTTCCTAACATTTAACTTCAGAAAACAAACGTACATTTTAACATTAAATACATGATAATATCATTTTTTTAAAATTTATTTAATATAATAAAGATGATTTTTTACTTTCAAAATGAGAAGAAATACATTTGTCACTCAATTACCATTTCTATAATTTTTCAAAAAAATAACCAATAAATCATCATTAAGTATAGATAAAAAGAAAAGATAACAATTTTTAATGTTGTTATTAGGATGGTGAAAATAATTTTAAATCTTTAGTTAGGAGAGATTCCTAAATATATATTATCCAAATTCAACCTAAGTTGAATTCTTTTTAGAAATTTCAAGCCAACTCAATTAAAAGAACAATAAAAGAAAAGCACCACTTTGAATGAGATTAGTTTGAGTTACAGGGTTGGTAGTTGGTTTATGTTAACTTTGAGTGGGAATTGGCCGTGTTCATCCTTTTTCCTTTCCGTTCCAATGAAGCAAAATAAAATGAAAAAGAGAATAAACCGCAATCTTCTTTGAAAAAGTAGCTACTAATCCAACTTTATAAACAACTCGATCATCTTTAACACATTTATATTATACAAGATGCGAATACTTTCAAGGCTAAATCAAAACATCCGTACAAATTTTGATAATGATATGCATCGGATAGCTGAATTACAAAAGGGAACACAATTATTTACAACATTCAAAACAACCTTTATCCAACTCAGTCTCCTTTGCTTTGCTGTCTGGCTTCAACCCTTGAAATGTTTGGAATAGAAGTAGCCCTTAGACAATTAAGTGTATTTTTTTAAACTTATTTTATTAACTTCTCGAACATTAAACTTTGAAATTTTAAGTTAATTAGCGGTGGTGAATCTTCCTCTTCTATGATGATGATAACAAAAAATTTCCTAACACATAGACATGTATATTTTTAGTTTAGGACTATATATTCGTGTAAATCTAAGATGAATATTGATATTATATATTATGAATATAATTTTAATAAGATAAGATACTTTAACAATATTTTTTGACAACATTTTAACATCATCTGTGTGTCATTATGTGATTGGTCCAAAATTATTCTACAATCAATAATAATAATCATATACACCAAGACCAATCACATAATAACACGTAAATAATATTAAAATGTTATAAAAAAATGTTGTCAAGTATCATTATCCATTTTAATAACTGAGAATTCTCCCGTGACAAACAAATTAAAGAATTTAAATAGATCCTGTATGTATGCAACTGCTAGCTATCATTAGGCGGCAGTGTGTATAAATTATGTTGAAGGAAGTTAATAAATTGAAGAAGATGATTAATTTCTGAGGAAGTTTTCTGATATTGATTTTGCTTTTCCATTTATTTAGGCAGTGACAGAATAGTTGCGGAAAATGAAATAGAATTTGATTAATTTTTTCAATGGTGTAAGGTTAAAGAGTGGAGAATATAAGATGTATCCATCATACAAAAGTGTCTCAGGTCTCAGTAGTAAGACTCACTGCTTTCATCGAATCCTGCTTCTCTTTCCTCCTTTCATTATTGCCTTCTACCAAAGAGATTGAATATTTCTATTTTGGTTTAATGTCTCGGTAGGTCCCTATTTTCGGCGTGAATCTCAAATAGGTCCCTTTTCTTTTCGGCGTCTCAATTGGGTCCCCATTTTTGTAAAATTGTAACAATTAGGGGTCTGCCGTCAAATTGGACAAACGGCCGTTTAATTGTTTCTTACGTGTCAGATGGGAATCATGCCACGTGTGATTACTGAAAACACTGTTCATGCCACGTAACAAACAATTAAACGGCCGTTTGTTCAATTTGACGGCAGACCCCTAATTGTTACAATTTTACAAAAATGGGGACCCAATTGAGACGCCGAAAAGAAAAGGGACCTATTTGAGATTCACGCCGAAAATAGGGACCTACCGAGACATTAAACCATCTATTTTCAACAACATAAAATTAATAAACATAAAAGTAATATTTATTTTGAATCCAAATCAATTAAAATGAGGTAAATTCAAATATTTTCATTATACATGTTCCCATCTGTAAATATATTCCATCCAACTCTATTACCATTTTCCAAAACTAACTATACTTGGTTGAGGGTATTTACTATCATTGTTCTAGAAATATGCAAAGCTTGTGATTTAAGTATGAAGCAGAAAACAAAACGTTATTCTTCTGTTGTACGCAGCTTTTGAAGCTTAAATGTGATTACAGCAAAGGAGCATAATCATAATGGCTTAAAATAACAGTTCTAATTCAAAAAAAGAATATAAATATAATATTTAGAGATCCGTGTCTAAGAGTGCAAATTGGGTATACCAAACTCTGGCCCTTAACAAATATTTAAAACCAGATATTTTTTTAGATTCCCAAACTAGGCAACTTGCAAGAAGCAGTGATAGAAGAAAAACAAAAATTAAAATTCTAAGTTACTGCTTGTTTGGGTTTTGGTGTTCCACAAGTAAAAACTTGTAACAGTTGTAGTTTAGTAAATGCACATCAATATATTTATGAACCTTTTCTGCAGGTGGCAGCCACTGGTTTGTGGCCACTGAGGACTTTTCCTGGAGAAGAGAATAACTTAGAAGAAAAGGGGAAGCAACTTTTGTTCTATTTTTTTAAATAACCTTTATCTGTTTCATTAAAAATTTCAAAAACTCCTAAACCATACTATCCTGTGATATGCATGAACCATATCAATAAAGCAGTTTTTTGACCACCTTTCTTCATTCTTCATTTAGTTAATAACCCATTAATCTTATTCTTCACACTAAATTAATATTGTTTTCTTTAGCCTTGTCTATTTTAATGCGAAAGGTATAACAAATGCATCTTACCGATCATTTTATCCTAGCAGTGCCATCATGAACAGTCACCATGCAGTTTTGTAAGAATGTTACAACCTTTAACAAATATTTATTATGCAATATGCTCTTTACCTAGCTGTGAGAATGTTCTCCTTGGGCTATAATTAAACTTGGATTTAGTTCCTCCAGTGTGACTGATGATAGGGTGTAGAGTATAAAGTGTAATTTATAACCATTGATTAAAAAATCAATGGAATAGGTTTGAACACTTTGATATGATTTATTTCACGAGTTACGGATTAGATATCATGATTTTTATGGAGAGGTTTTAAATGTTTGTTAATCACAAGACAAACCAAAACAGTAAAAGAAAACCTTAACGTGAAACCAAAGCTAAGAGCCAAAAAATTGTGCATCACCGAAGAAGGACAGAACCAAAACTGTACTATATTATTACAACAAAGTCATAATAATTTTGAATCATTTTAGTCCATGTAGGAGATTACTGAACTAAATCCGGTAAAAACAAAAACAAAACCAATCACATGAGTTCGGGTCAAGCAAGAAAGCAAAGCACTGGAGCACAGAAGATGTGCCCTGCCGAAACGTTAAATAATTGTTTACTGTCCCATGTGAGGATGTTTGGACCATGAATAATGGGGCTTACCCCTGGTTTGAATCAGATTCTCTTGCCTTAGCTTAAGAAAGGAAGTCTAGTGGTACTATATAAATAGAGACCCCTAGCCTGCAAGTTGGTACACAAGACAATTCTTCAATTCTTTCCCACTCACTACTCTCTCTACTGTTTGCACCACCCATGGCTGGCAACAGGCAAAGGAAGTCTTCCTCCTTCAAATCTGTCTTCAGCATCTTCAAATCTAGCAGTAGGCAAAGAGGGGGGCATTATGATGCTTACGACGATGGACCCAAACAATGGACCAGAGTCTGGCCCAGTGACGAGGACAGAGGTCGCTGGGGGGTCGCTGATCCTGTCATTGACATGCGAGCCACAGCTTTCATTGCTCAATACAAGAAACGAATTTCTGAGTCAGAAGTTCACTGCCAAGCTCAAGTCCAGCAGTAGAAACCAAAATCTCACTCTCCTCCATTTAAATAATTTCTTTCTGCCTCTACTGTAATTAGCTATTGATTATCATACGTGAATTCCACAATATTTATCTTCTTATCAATAAACTTCCACTTCGTTAATTCAGAGTTTGCCTTTCTTCCAATGGAACATATTTTACTGTCTCATACCACTACACATCTCGTCCTCTAACTTTTTTCTTCTTCACGTCTTCTGCATCTAACATAGTTCTGCAACAACTGCCAAAACACCAAAAATGTTGATTGGTGAATGTTAATTTTGCTTCCAACGTAAAATATTCAGATAAATCGTTTCTTTTGTTATACTGTTTTATTTGAGAACTGCAATGAAGAGAAGGTCTTTATCAAGGCGGATAACGGTTGAGACATCCTAAGATCAGTGTAACATTATTCAGTTGATCCCTTGCCCATACCCTTAATATGTTTAGACAAAACTGTGGTACGTGTAATTAAGTAGTTATCGTGTTGGGATTTCGAAGAGAAAGTTGGTGGTGTAATATCTGTTTTCATGGTAAACTTTTATGACTGCAATTCGTTAACTTTTAATTGAACTAACTACGTTATTTTTTGGCGTAATTTTCCCTTGTTTTCCTTCCCCTACCTTCCAGTTGCTTCTTTTGCTGATTTCTCTGTTATTGTCTGTGGTAGACATTTGCTGTGAATTTGTTTGAGTTATTCCATACCATATCGATTACAGGATGTGAAACACAAAGAGTATTAATGTAAACACGAATAACCTTTGCAAATCGAACTTGAAGGTTTGTGTCTGTCCACTGCACATATGTGATATAGACTTTCAAATTCATAAGCGTTAGCTTTTTCCACTGTTCGAGAGGCGCTGGTTCAAACCACTATTGTACTCATCAATCGTGTTGTGTGCTAACCACACTAAGCTTCCGAAACACCAAATAATGACTTAATTGTGAATAAAGTTTTTCTTCCAACATAACAGAACCAAAGTATTCAGAGAAAATTGTTTTTATATTGTACTAAGTTTCCTTCCTTCCAATGTACCTATAATTCTGAGAAACTACGTTACTATTGTCGAATTACTCGTTTCGCTGTCCCTTTTAGAAGCTAAAAACAATTAAAACTTTCTCAGAGTAGCATCGCATTCACTTGTTTTGATCCTTCAAATATAATGCATAACCTTCTTGATGTATATATGATTGTTCATTTATTTATCTCTATTTTTTGTTAAGTTGATGTATATATTTATGATGTACTGACATGACACTTGGTACATCTGCATTTAAAAATTCTTTATTAATTGTATGGCAATAAGTTATTAACGACCAATATTCGTGAAGAGTAAAGTGAATGCCAGCTCTTGGAATCCTACATAATATAGTACAGACTTCCATCGAGTGTTTCTGGTTTCTTCTAAGTTACAATGCCTACCTCTCACATCTTTCTTCTTAATAATCTCTTTATTTCATGTTAATCACAATTTCCATATTGTCCTTTCCTCTCCCTTCTTTTAGGCCCTACTTTTATATTATTCCCTTACTAGTAATCTATACTAGTACAATAATATATTCTGCTAGTATACATTACTTCTATATATTTTTAGAAAAGAATGATATTGAATGAATATTTTAAAATTTACTAGAATGTACGAGAAGAAAAATAGGGGGTTAAGTATGCTATTTGGATTCATGTTTTAGATAAGCTAAGCGCTAATGCTTTTCATCTTTGAATTTGTCACGTGTTATTGTAGTTCTTAAATTTAATGAAATAAAAAACTGGTTTTTAAGTGTGTTTACCATCTATATTATGTATGTCTAGTTGTTCAACCTCCTCTTTTAGCAAATAACCAAAGTGATATAACATTTGAACCGGTTAAGGGTGAAACAGATAAAATACTCCTTTTAAACCTAAAAAAAAAGCTTCAAAACATTCTTAGTATTAGTATTATTCTATTAACTTAATTATAAAATTATGTTTAAGAAAAAAGTTTCCAATTTTTTTAATACTAATTTACCTCTATTAAATTAAATATAAAATTATGTTTAAGAAAAAAAATGCTTCAAATTTGTTTTAGTATTAATATATCATTATTAAATTAATTATAACTTTATATTTGAAAATAAAATTTAATTAAATTATTATTCGTCTGTCAATTTTTATTGATATTAAAATGATATTTAATAAATTAGAACATGTTTTTAATAAATTATAGTTTTATTTTAAGAAAAAGGAATATTAGTTATCTTTATTTTATCATAATCAATTTTGATTTCTATTTTCTTTCCGTGTGTATCAATAATTTTATGGTTTAATCATTCACTACGTCTCTATTTTCGCATGGAATCTCAATTTCGTCCCTTTCTTTCTGAAAATATCAATTGGGTCCCAATTTTATGAAAATTGCAACAAATCGATCCTTTCCGTTAAATACTGTCAAACGGCGTTACGGTGTGTTTGACGTGGCACGCTACGTTGGAGGTGTTATCTGACGTGGTTGGTTGTTGACCCTAATCCACCACATCCTCCCCGACATTCATAAGTCAATTGGTGTAAGAGCCTCGGCTCCAGCCACAATCTCCAGCAACTCCCCTGTGATCTTCGCCTGCCGCTCCCGGTTGTATTCAACCGAAAGTCTTTTACTCAATTCAACAGCGTTATCGGTGGCAGAAGCCATGGCCCCCATCCTTGCAGCAAGCTCACTAGCTACAGACTCCTGCAACGCCCTCAAAATCTGACTATTCAAATAAAGAGGTAACATGGCATCAAGAATGAGAACAGGATCCTGTTCAAACTCCATAAGAGGGGAAAACACCTCACCCTCTTTCCTCAACCTCACAACATCCCTCTCCACAGCCAGCTTCCCCTCCTTAGAACTCAACCTAAAAACATCATCTTTCACATCATAAACCTCCCCCAGATTGAGTTTCTTCAGCTCCTCGATTCGGGTGACGGCTTTTTTTATTACCCATTTGTTGAAACCGCCGCAGAGGCCGCGGTCGCCGGTGAAAACGACAAGGGCGACGGTCTTGACGGGTCTGGCATCAGTGACGGGGGTGGAAACGTCGTCGCTTTTTAGGCGCTGGGTGATGTCGTTCAGCATTTCTGCGAGGTTTGAGGCGAAGGGGCGGCCGTTGACGACGGCCTCCTGAGCGCGACGGACCCTAGCGGCGGCAACGAGCTTCATAGCTTCGGTGATCTTTTGCGTGGTCTGGACAGTGTGGATTCGTTGGCGGAGCTCGCGGATGCCGCAGCGAACCGGAGGGAGGGTGGGGCGAACAGGAGAGAAGTTGGATTTTGAGGGGAAAAACATGGAATAGGAAAATTGCATTTTTCTGTTTGTTTCAGAGGGGTGGGGGCGGTGAGCTGGTAGGGGAGGGAGGAGGAGTGGAGGAGGGGAGGAAGTCGGGGAGGATGTGGTGGATTAGGGTCAACAACGTGCCACGTCAGATAACACGTCCAACGCAGCGTGCCACGTCAAACACACCGTAACGCCGTTTGACAGTATTTAACGGAAAGGATCGATTTGTTGCAATTTTCATAAAATTGGGACCCAATTGATATTTTCAGAAAGAAATGGACGAAATTGAGATTCCATGCGAAAATAGGGACTTAGTGAATGATTAAACCTAATTTTATTCTTATTTTTGGTTACTATGTTTTTCTTTCTATATTTTTGTGTTGATGATGTTTTTATTTTACTTTGTTAAATTTATATTATGATTAGAATTATGTTTCTTTTGTTTAATTTATTTTTGGGTATTTTTTAATTTATGGATTTTTAAAGTTTTTGTTTATATATTTTGATGGAGAACTGAATTTTTGTTTAAATTGAATTGTATAACTATTAACTAGGTTATGAGTTGAAATTTCTAATTAAATAAAGAACAAATATGAGTTGAAATTAAAGAATAATATTAACATTAAAAAAATTAATTACGACAAAGTAAATAATACAAACAATAAAGGTTACTTAATTGCATATTTATCCTTGACATTCAATATTAATGAAGATGTCCAACTTGAAAAATATAATATTGGGTACTAAAAGAATTAAAAAGATAGAACATTTGAAACTTTAAATAATTTTTTTTTAATTTTAAAAATTTAAGAATGTAATTTAAACTAACGTATCATAATATTAATAATTATAAATAATACGTTAAAGAAATAATTCTGATATATATTAATGCATAAATTAATATTAACAAAATTACATTGATTTTATTCTTAAAATTATAAACAAATTGCATATATATTTTTTGGTTAAATATGTTTTTAGTCCCTAAACTATTGGTCGTTTCTGGTTTTCGTCCCTCTTTCAAAGTATGGTACAATTTGGTCTTCATTCTTTTCGAAACGTTCGTTTTAGTCCTCGAAAATTATACATTGTTTAAAAATTTAGTCCTCATTTAACAACAAATGAGGACTAAAACCAAAATTCCGAGGACTAAAACGAACGTTTCGAAAAGAATGAGGACCAAATTGTACCTTACTTTGAAAGAGGGACGAAAACCAGAAACGGCTAATAGTTTAGGGACTAAAAATATATTTAACCCTATTTTTTTTTATATTAATACCTTGATTCAAATATTTAAAAAAAGCCACTTGGAGAATAAAGACATAATTTTTAATACATTAAATATCATTATTCATAAATAGGTTTTTAAACACACTCCTAAGTAAGAAGATAAAATTTCAGAAATCTTTACTGAAATACTAGAAAAAAGCTTCTATAACAAATAAATAAATCAGACTCCATCTTTACTTATACACTGAAAGTCATAGCAGGCCAACCAAAAGTGTATTCTACCTGGACAATTTCTATTCCTAGCAATTCCACTCTTTGAAGATAAAACTTGCTTCATGACATTAACCCTTAACGTATTATATATTATATTATATACATACACATGTTTGCTTGGTTTTATTGTGAATTCACTGTATGAGATTTCTGAATAAATTTTACTGATGGTCTTTTTGCAGTAGAGCTGTCTGTCGCATACGACTAAAGCGTGATTATATAATAAAGGCTTCGGTAAAAGAATATGGCTATAGAAGGAATGAGAGGGTGTTCAGTGGTCCATGCAAATTCACTAATCTATTTCTCTTTGAACATATAAAAAATCACAGTTAGCTATGTAAATCATTTTATCCCATTTGTTTAAACTCACCATATTAATCATGTCAGAATAAACAGATGCATTCAAGTTGGTAAAATTATTACAAGTACAATGGAGCACTTAGTTAGGTGCTTAGATTTGCAGTGAAAAAGTACCACTAATAACGTGAATCTTCATAAAAGAAAAAAAGTACAAAAAGCAGAGCCAACAATCGTGCGTTATCATGGAACTTTCCACAAAGCTTGTTTAAGTCAAGTACAAACTAGCGGAGCACAACAAATGTGCCTCGACAAGGATGTTACAAAACAAAATGTCATATTATTACATTGCCAAATCAGCACCGTTTGAACCCTTTATCAGATTCTTTCACTATTCACAAGTCATGGATCTGAAGCCTCCCTCTGGTATAAATGAGTTGTGTTACCTCTGCATTGAAAACCAAGACAATAAGAGTTCTCCAAAGTTCATTGTCTTCACAGTGATTATTGCAGTCATTGTTATCCAAAACAACACCACAGTGATGGCAGGTAATAGGCAGAAGAAGTCTTCTTCCACTTTCTTCTCTATTTTCAACGTCTTCTCATCTAGGAAGTCCAGAGGAGGCTACTGTGATGCTCCTGATTCCAGCCGCAGGGTGTGGCCTAGTGATTATGATAAAGGTAACTGGGGTGTTGCTGAGCCAAATATTGACATGAAAGCCGAAGCTTTCATTGCCAAGTACAAGAAACGTGTTTCAGAATCTGCACTCTATCAACTTGACCCTGCTGCTGATAATGCATAATTTCAAACCATATGTATATTTCTTTAATGCTCTAGATTGTAGTTTATAGATTAATATTGCTTTGAACTGATTTAATATATGTTAATAAATAACAACGATGTATGATTAAATTATTCTATTCAGCTACTGGTTTAGTTGTTCATATTGATTTCCCAAGATATATTTTTCCTTGCTATTATATGCTTTCACTCTGGTTAATAGCCATAAGCTCTTTCACAAGGTTAATTACAGTTAATATAACCCTTTGATGAAGAGTGATAAGCCACGAATGTATTAGAGAAGTTTATTCTTAATTATTTCTCTGAAACATTACAGTTTGAACATTAAACAGGTACATGATCAGTTTTAGTATGGCTTCACTTGTTTAATTCATTATATGAGGAGTAATTAGAATGAGTTGGTTATAGTTGGAAATACTAATGAGTGAGTTATACTATTCAACAGGGGAAACCAAATTCATATTGTATTCCTTGGCCCTAAAACCATGAATGGCATAATTCATCTGAAGTTTTCTTGTATTTGCAAGTACTTGGAAGTTGATATTTACGCATCTATCACATAAAAATATCTCTCTCAAACTCTTGATTTTACTTTTGGAGTACAATTAAAAGATGTTTTCCTTTAGAAAAATTATGGTTTGAGACTCACCCAAAACTATTACATGACACCTATTTCAATAATATAATAACACATATTGGTGTTTTAATTTTAAAAAATAAAAGAAATCTAATTAGAATATGTATTTTTTCAAGTTATGAAGTATAAGTTTTTATTTACTTTAGGAATGTAAAAGATATCATCCCCTCTGATTTAAATATGTTTAAAATTTATAATAAATTATCTTTTCTCATCGAGATTTAAAATAATTTTATTTCATTTTAATATTTTTAAATATTGAAATCTGTGTGTGCAAATTAGGAATGACGATGTAAAGTATACCATGCGAGATGAATTATGCGGGCTGATTGATCTTTCGTTATAAAAAATGTTACAAAAACATTTAAATTGGATACATTATAAGAAAAACGTGAATTACAGATAATTTTTTATGGACGATATCAAATTCGTCGATAATTATCAAGCTCAACAGTATACATAATTTCAATTCATCACCTGCACAGCCTCTTCCTTGGTGATCAATTCCCAACAGTGACAAACATAATTTCAATTACGAAGATAGCTGAAGAACTTCTATGTGCTGCTACTGTCACAACTTTCCCATTTTATTTAACAGCCTTCAATGCTCTATCAATCTCACTCTGCCCTGATTTTAGAATCAACCATACACAAGTTTTCAATAATGTTATTATAGAAAATCTGATACAAATGCAATAATTTATACAATATTATTTTTTGGTCTATCTGTATATTGTTGCAGCATATTAATTGTACACAACAAAAATATAGGTTCAGAGTTTCAATATCTCACCTACTGTATCGTACACTACATCAAACTTTTCTTCCAGCTCTTCAAGCAGCCCCTTTGTATAATCAATGGCTATGTCTGCTCCCAAGTTCCTTTTCCACATACACAACAAATCATTTGGCATGTTCTGAATTGATTTATGTCGATAATGAGAAAATTGTCAATTCTAGAAGGAATTTAAGAGTGCTCCATAAACACATTATCTTAAAGACAGTGCTGTAAATGAACACATTATTTAATGACAGTGCTGTCAGTTCTCTTACTTATACATACTTGTAAATCTTATTTAGAAAAATCTTATTCTTGAATCAATTTTAAAAGTGTTGAATCGTTTTTGCTATCCGCCACATCACTGTGTTTTAGAACCACTTTCTGAACTATCTGAGAAGGGAAGCTATGAACATAACCACCCCTTGGAAACCTCACTATATTTGTTTGAATTTGATCTGTTATACTGGTTGCTAGATGCAAACTTATGAATGGAGATGAAGTACAGATGCAATGGTTCAAACAAGTCTACAATATTAAGATAAGACTAGAAAGGCAATGCAATATTTAAAACTAAGTTGAAATCTCAAAATCACAAGTTATAACAAAGGTTGGTAGCAACTAGCGTGACAACCTAGAGTGTAAACTGTGGCACAACCAATGAAATGTAAGTTGATCCTAAACACAACTAATTGAACTAAAAGACTAGCAGAACCAAAAATCCCCTATTGGTTAAAATGCTAAAACAGAATCAATCTGAACTTGCAAAAACCAGAATCACAACAAATGCATAAATGCCAAATCCAGATTCAGAATTAAACTCAGTAACTAAATTGTATTGAATTCAATAGACAAATGTTAGTGGTTAATATTTTGTTAACGTGGAAGTTGAACCCAAAACCTGAAATTAAGTGTTATTATTGGTAATGAAGATAAACATGGATTGAGATATTTTGCTGTTACACTTTTTAACTATACCTCATGCATCAGATAATTATGAACTTTGGGATCTAATTTCACCGGTATCTTCTAACACAAATGTGCTTGTGATAGAACATGGTCAAATAGCCCATTCACTATAGTTGGATATATGACCGTGGTTACAGTGGTAGTAGAGGTTTGGAAGAAACTTTTATCTTAGGAATTGAAAAGTTTGTCCGGACGACAATGTAAATATTATGTTTTTGATGGAAAGATTAGACGTCCATTCATCAAGTGCAAATGTACTAAAATTTTGAAAGATGAGGTAGTTACAATTCAGCTATACACAAGATGATTCAGGTCAAATTACAAAATTTATACATTTCATAGTGCAGAAGTTCTCTCTTTTCATCCAATTGCACGTGAGAATTGCCCGAGTAGTTCAAGCACTTTTGTAAATACTTAGAAAATAGATCAATTTATGTATATGCAAAATATGGTGCATAATTAAACAGATTAACAGCAAGATCACGGTGTCACCCTCTCCGGGGAGTCTTGGTCGTGTGTGTGAACCATTTTCATGTGAGTAAACATGTGCATGCAAGTAGATAAATTATTGGAAGGAGCGCTTAGTTAGGTGCTTAGATGGGTAGTGAAAAAGGACCAATAATAACATGAATCTTTACAAGAAAACAAAGTACAAAAAGCAGAGCCAAGAATTGTGCGTTTTTTATGGAATCTTCCACAAAGCTTGTTTAAGTCAAGTACTAAACCAGCGGAGCAGAGCAAATGTGCCTCGACAATGATGTTACAAAACAAAGTGTCGTGTATTACATTGCCAAATCAGCACCATTTGAACCCTTTATCAGATTCCTTCACTATTCACCACTCATGCGATTGAAGCCTCCCTCTGGTATAAATGAGTTGTGTTACCTCTGCATTGAAAACCAAGACAAAAAGAGTTCTCCAAAGTTTATTGTCTTCAAAGTGATTATTGCAGTCATTGTTATCCAAAACAACACCACAGTGATGGCAGGTAATAGGCAGAAGAAGTCTTCTTCCACTTTCTTCTCTATTTTCAACGTCTTCTCATCTAAGAAGCCCAGAGGAAGGTACTATGATGCCACTGATTCCAGCCGCAGGGTGTGGCCCAGTGATTATGACAAAGGTAACTGGGGTGTTGCTGAGCCAAATATCGACATGAAAGCCGAAGCTTTCATTGCCAAGTACAAGAAACGTGTTTCAGAATCTGCACTCTATCAACTTGACCCTGCTGCTGATAATGCATAATTTCAAACCATATGTATATTTCTTTGTTTCTCTTCGCTGTGAACCTGTGATTTATCCATTAATGTTGCTTCTACCTTCTACCTGGTAGAAATTATGTCAATAAATAACGAAGATATATATGAATAGCTTTTTTCATTCTACTTCTGCTTCTTCTTTGAAATATATGCTTTCACTCTGGTTTAGATATCCTTTGGCTCTTTCACAAGACAAAATACACTCTCTCACGCTGCACATGTGTAGCATTATCAACTTCTTCCACGATCCAAATTAATAACACATAGAAGTATTTCTTTCATTTGCATCACCTTCTTTTTCGCCATGATCTCATGCAATTAAGATTTCACATGAAGATTACGATATGAATGATTGAACGGGACATGGTTATCATCGGTCGAAACAGCTGAGTAATATCGGTCAAGTTGCACATCTATGTAAGACATGTATTGAGTTCACGTTATGTTGGTTATACTTTTGGTTGAGGGGGTTACGAGACCTGCTTATAATGTATTTTTATAAAAAAAATGAAATATTTTAAAATATGACCTTTGGAAAATTAGTTTAAAAAGAAATTAGAATTTAAAAAATGGAAAAAGAGTAAATTTTATTATTTAAATTATAGAATTTTAAATTTTTTTATATATTCTTTTTTTATATCTATATCTATTTTCTATATTTTCTTTTTAATTTAACTTCGACTAGATTATATTTTTGGTTGTTAGTCGTGAGTTTAACCTCAACTAAATGTCATTATTTTGACATATCCATGTTGATGAAAATTCTTTAACAGTGAAATTGATTGTAGGTATTTTTCTTGTTAAGATTATTGTTGAAGGAAAAATAAATTATTCAGGATATTTTGTAAGACCAAAGATTACTCAAGCAAGTTATATTCAATTGATTGAAGGTCAAGTCTTATATCATTCAATTAATCAGAAGTAAAGTCTTATGAATGATGAAGGTCACAACCCTTAATATTTTACATGGATGGTATAAATGAGTAATGAAGATCACAAGTCTTATGAATGATGAAGGTCACAACTCCTAAAAAAAACAATTATAAAATTATTTTATCGCTTATATATATATATATGTTTGATTTAAAGTTGATATGAAATTATTTGTGAGTATGAAATTGTATATGATACTATAAAGATTTTAAAGATAAATTCTTAAGATGGTTGTGTATAGTGTATGTATTGATATAGGATGTTAATGATTATGTGTTATTTTGATGCTCTCAATAACTTTCAATCTCAAAAAGAAAAAGATAATTATGTTGTGAAGAGTAGGAAGAGGTTCTTAGTGGGATAATCATTTATTGGTGAAGAGTAGTAAGAGGTTCTTAGTCTGATGATCATTTATTGGTGATAGTTGTGATAATTGGTGTGGATGAGTTGTTGTTGTACTACCTTTGGGTGTAAGACTCCTATAAATTGATATCAATATATCTGAATGGTCAAGTTTAAAGTAAATAGATGTTTATAAAATTTGTAGTTATTGATGGATGGGAACGAGTTTATCAGAGCGGAGGAGCTAAACACGGTGATACAGGACCTAGGGAGGAGTATTCCTTAGCGAAGTGTCGAAGGATGATCAGTGATGTGGATAAAGACAACGACACCGCCAACTTGGAAAAGTTCAGGGTAATGATGATGATGATGGGGTCACGCTAATAAAATTAAACCACTTTAAGAAACATATTAACTTTTTCACACATTACTGTTCCTATTTCTCTCCTCTCACTATACCAAAACCTATCAATTAAATATATTGTATGTAAATTCCTTCAATTCAAATACATGTATTCCTATTTTTGTTTCAATTTAGACTTTTATACCTCCCTCCATCTAACTCAATTCTTCCTTTCTTCGTTCTTTTTTACTTGTATCATTTATCATTTGCATTTTATTTTATTTTTATTGAGAAATTAAAATACATTGAATTGAAATGTTTTTTTTAATTTGAAATGGTTTTTTTCAATTACTTTATTTGGTTAAAATATTTCGAATATGCGTATTAGGTACAATAATACTTTATTCTTAAAAAAATATTTTAAAAATAATTATTTGATTTTAGTTTAATATAAGTTTTTTTTTGTTTTAGAAAATAATTTTCTATTCTTTTCCTCTTATAATATTTTTTATCACTAAATATATTATTAATAAATATTATTTTATATTACTTCTATCACTAAGAGTATTTTAGTAATCTTCATTTTCTATCCATTAAAACATTTTTTTATATGTTACATTGGTCTAATTCTATTCTAATTTTACAAATTTTACTTCTAAATTCACTTTCAATCACCTTCAAATTTATTTAAAAAAACAACACTTAATTTACTCTTAAATTTTCTCAAATTTATTCACTCCCTCAAATTTATATTTCTCCAAGTGAACACACCCTTAAATCTATAGTGGCGGACTTGAAATTTCATTAATATTTTTTTATTAAAAGGTTATCTTGTACTAACTATCAAGTAATATCCTATTGTTAAATTTTTTAATAAAAATTATTAAAATAACCACATTAGCCGTTGCAAAGGAGAGTCGTCATTAACATTTTGTTTTGACCACACTGTTTACAATTGTAATGTGCATCAATTTTTGTTATATACTACTGGTAAAACGACTACTACACCCACGTGTAGAAAATCAAACCACATATTTTAAACTTTTTTCTTAGACTTAATGCTCCAATGTTTCTAGAGCTTCACCTTAATGATTCACGAGATCATCTCAAAAAGCCACTACGAAAGAAATTGTTATAGTTCGAGGAATTTTTAAACAATGTTACTGAAAAAACTCAAACTTAAAACATTTTTTTAGGTCAGATGCATATAACTTCAAAATTTAGGTGTCAACTTACTAAAGAAGTAGTGATCACAAATTATATTCCGCTATATAAAATAGGCAGGATTTGAACTTAAATAATGAATTATAATTTTAATAAATTATTTTATATTTTTAGTTAAGATATAAAATATATTTATTTTTTAATATGCATTTGTGAAATATTAGAAAAATTATTGACAAATAACATTATTATTCGGAAAAATTTTAGGGCAATTTATACATTTTTTTTTCTCAAAATAGTGAAATATAATTTAGCCTGTTTTAATTTGTTGTGCTGGTCGTAAAAAATTCTAGTTGGTTTATAGATATAAGTGAGTGACTGGTAAAAGTAAAATTCAATGAATGTGCATAAAATCCATTAAATATAGCATTATTATTAATACATATGTTGAAAATAAAATATAACTTAAATTATGCATTATCGTATAAACAAAAGCACATCCCTAACAACTCAATCTCTTCGAACATTTTGGTGTATCATTCATTTTACAACCTTAATTAAAAGTTCTATATCTTGCATATATATTCTTTTAAAATTGTAATAAATTAATTAAGGTATGACAATTTATGACACATGTGAGTTTTAATTGTTTTCCAATTTAATACAACAATGCAGTAATTGTAAATACAAAAAGGAGAATGACTAGATAAGTTTCTGTTTGGAGGTTTTAAGGTGGGATCGTGTGTCCAAACAAAAAGATTCTCAGAATTTGAAATCAAAGGTAGAATAACTCGTTATAAAACCCAGTTAGCAGGAGAAAAATAATGCATAAACTATTATAATTTCGTAATAGTTCGTCCCGAAGCATGGGTAGGAAGAAATTGAAACTTGCTTTTATCTCTGATGAGATGACAAGGAAAAGCACGTACAAGAGAAGGAAGAAGAGTATGATGAATTCAGGTGGATGAACTTGCGACCCTTTGCGGGATCTCAGTTTGTGCTATAATTTGTAATCCTTTTGATTCTGAGACAGAAGTTTGGCCAAATCCAGAAGGAGCCAAGAAGGTGATGGAGAGGTTTAAGAATGCATCTGTGCTGAACAAAAGCAGGAATGTGAACCACGAAAGCTTCATGCTGAATTGAAGATGCTACGTCAAGACAACTATGAG
The DNA here is from genome assembly GCF_029865625.1 of Vigna umbellata. Classification (NCBI taxonomy): domain Eukaryota; kingdom Viridiplantae; phylum Streptophyta; class Magnoliopsida; order Fabales; family Fabaceae; genus Vigna; species Vigna umbellata. The sequence continues at coordinate 32,803,364 of NC_142173.1, read as the reverse complement.
AAGGAGATTACCTTGTCCATGTTTCAGTTCATGCTAGGTCAAAACCTGCCAAATGCCGTTCAAGAAATCAAAGAAATCCACAAAATGATTGACAAAAATATAAAACAGATTGAGAATAACTTGGCTGCACTCAACTCTCACTCTATTTGATTTTTATGTTGTCAGATTATTCAATATTTAGTGCTTTTGTATTCAGATATGCATGATATTTGTCTTTCATAGCATTTAAAGTTCTATCTTTTTCAAGCTTTTATTTTATGGCCCAGAGATGCAGTAGCACCAAAGCAATAAGAATCTTCAGCAAGATAAGAGTTTAATACAAAAACAAATTCCGATTCAATAAAATTGGAATCGAGTTAAGAAATATACCATTCCATTCCATAACAATTATTTACAGGGCTTCAATTGCAATTAGACATATAAATTATCAATTAAGAATCACAATTATACTCAAACTTCTTCATAATAAAACACCCACACCCACACAAATCACAAAAACACAGTAAAATACTAGAATTCATGTTGCACTGAAATACAAATAATTTAAAAATAAATCATTAAATATTATGAAAATTCATTATATATATATATATATATATATATATATACATATATGTATATATACACATATATGTGTATATACACACACATATGTGTGTATATACACACATATGTGTATATACACATATGTGTATATATATATATATATATATATATATATATTTGTGTGTATGTTAATACATAGTCTTTGCTTTTAAAATACTATTGATTTTTAATTACTAACTTTTACGGCTAAACGTATTTTCTTTTAAATTAAAATCATCCAATAAGAGAACCCTCTCTAAAAAAATGCAAATCCATGTAATATGATTTAAAAGTATTTACTTTAGTTTTAGGTAACTCTATACATAGGCATATAAATTTAAAAAGTCTAAAAACTCTAAAATAAAGCTCAAAGTCCAAAACACATAACAATAACAAAAAAGAAATGAAAATTACATATGCTGACATTTTCTTAGCGAGACCTGCTCGCCCTAATGAACACAAATTGACTCGCCTACTGAATTTAGCATTATATAAAATTAAAATAAAATTACAATTTATATAATTTCCTAAGTTATTATTTAATTGGGATCATGATATTCACATTTTTTAAATTCTCTCCTTCCTGAAATATTATAAGATTCAAGGAGACGAACATTATAAGATTTAAGGAGATGTGTTTTAATCTTGGATCTTGTCATAAGATCCTTTCAATTATAATTTCTCAAATTCATTTTATATATATGTTTCAAGATATAGTCTTTTATCATATTCTTCTTCTTAAAAAGAATTTTGTCCTTCAATTTGTACCACTTGCATTTCTTTTATTAGAATGGGTTGGACACCTCACATCGATTGATAATAAGAAGTTTTAAAAAATGTAGAACTTTTAAGTGGAGGACAAAGTTAATTTTTCAAACTAAGAAACTCTTGCATGGTGGCATACTTGAGCAAGTTTCAAAATTGAGTGTTGTGAAAGTTACACATTCGTCGTATATTCGTATATTAAAGAAGATGGCTCAAAAAGATTTGAAAGAGCTAAAATAAACTTAAGAATGAAACCTTTTTATTTATAAATAAAATTATTTATGTTAAAATATACATAATTTTAGATGGTCTAAAACAAATTTAATGAGATATTATTACTAATATAAAGATTGTAAAAATTAATGGCCATTCATAATAATTTAATTAAATTTTATTCTCAAACATTACAATTGATTTAATATATATATATATATATATATATATATATATATATATATAGGTATTAAAAAATTTGAAGACTTTTTTTACGAGGTCTAAAACCAAGGTTTTACCTATTTGGGTCTTAAAATCGATGAGTACAAATAAATCATTTTCTCATGCAATATATTTATTTTATTTAAAAACTAAAAGGGCAATGTTAGTTTTAAAATAACTTTTAAAAATTCTTTCAAATTTCCAATAAATTTCACTTGATAATGAAGAAAGTAAGAATTCACTAGTAATAGCAAATAAAATAAAACCAAAAATGCACCTCAATGAGACCGTGTAAAAAAGAAAAACTAAAACGCAAATCAAACTTTGGGTTAGAATTTTTAATTATTGGCTTTCTATATGGTCTCTTTATCGTTATTTTAATTATTATCTTTAACTGTTTAGTCAAATCTCTATCTTCTTTATTTGGTAGAAAATATTTAACCTCCTAAACTTTACTCATTTTACAATTAGACACTCCAAAATTCAATTTTGTTTTAATTGATCTCAAAATTTATTCTTTTTCTACAAAGACACCTTAAATTTTAATTTTGTTCGAATTGATATTTAACCTTTTCCTTATAAGTAAAACCTAGAACTTTAACTCTGTTATAATTATTTTTTAAAATTATTTACTTTATAAATGCATGTTTTCTAATTGTTTTTAGCTAATAAATAATAATAATAATTTAATGAGAAATATTTAATTCAAAAATGTTGGCTAATATAAGTTTTAACTTACTAATATATTACCTACCCAATAAATTATATTTCCAAAAGGGACTATCTAATACTTTAAAAAATCTCCGTTTAATATTTATCCAAAAATATTTATTTATATTTTGTTTCTTGTTATATCTTTTAACTGATGGTTAAGAAGTGTACTTTAAATAACTCAATCTCATTAAATTGGTTGGTTTGTAAGGTGAGGCTTGCACTCACTTATATATTATAAATTAAATTAGCATTATCTCTACTCGATGTGGGACTTCCAAGGCACTCTCCTCACGTCGAAGTATAGACATCATCTCAAGTGTGAGACTAGACATTAATGGGTGGTTCGATAACGGGTGGATCAACATGCTCAACAAACAATAAATATCGCTAGAATAGACTCTAACCATAGCTCTGATATCATGTTAAGAAGTGGACTTTAAGTCTAACTCAACCCCATAAAATCGGACCACTCAATAAAGCAACACATGGGTAAACTATTAAAATATTTAATTAAAAAGTCACAAAAATAACTTTCATTCCAAATCTAACATACAATAACCAAATATATCACACTTGGATCTATACAAGGATATTCAAACAGCAGAATATCAATTAATGCCTTCTAAAAAACACGTGTTAAAGTAAGTTTTACCATAGACTACCATTAAATCCAATACCAAAGGCTTAGATTTATAAGTGAGCCTAAGAGAAATTATCAAGGTAAGTTTAATACAATCTAAGTCGCACATAGACACATGTCAGTATGCAAAAATTCCTTCGAGTTTCTCACCAACTAATATCTTAGTCTATGTGATTTATACCATAAGTAAAACCATGATATCTTTGTTACAACATGTCTATACTTAATACTTAAATCAAATGATAATTCACATATATCATCCTAGATATTTGATCACAAATTCAAATAATTCTCATAAATCTCAACAACTTTCATATCAAATGCAAATTCCATCAATCTTAATAAGCATTGTCATACAATGTAACTCATTTAAATAAAATCATAAATCAATCACATTTAGAAATTAATGTTCAACGTGAATTTATAAAAACATTCACATTCAATTAATGAGTTAAAGTAACCACAAGAAAAGAAAAGAAAAAGAAAAATGAAATAGCTTCAACAAAAATATTTTCACTTGAGTTAAAATTTGTAATGATATATATTTTCATTTGAGCAAAATAAGACAAAAAAAAAAAGACATTATATTTAACTTTATTTTTGCTTAAGTGAAAATAGATAGAAAATAAGGTTTGAGTCCTTATTCCATCTTTACTTGAGTGAAAATCTTTCGCATGAACGAAAATATAAGAAAAATTAGATTCAACATCATAATCAAACCAAATTTCAATAATAATTTTAAAAGTATTTTAGTCATTCAACTTATAAAGAATTCGAATTATTAATCAAAACCATAATGTGTTCAAGCATCATTCTTTACTCATTTCAAATCAACAGGGGTTCTTTAATTCAAAGTGTGCATATTTTTGCTTATGTCAATTTCATAAATTATCATAATGAAGGATTCAACATTCAAATCAAGGAAACTCTTCAATTAACTTGCATAATCTAGTTTTTAGAATAATATATCAATATCAACAAGAGTATCCACTTTAAAACATTTCAAACAATCATTCATCAAATAAAACTCAATAACATTCAAGTTCAAACATTCAAAATATAATTTTCAACCAATCACGATTCTTGCAAACCAAAACCTAGCTACCAAGTTACCAAGAATGTTTTAACTCAAGTACAAGCTTACTCAAAATTTAGTATAAAGTATGACCAAATTTTAGTATAAGGTAAAACAATTTAAGATGGTTAATTTTTTTAATTAACTCCGTAAAAATTGATGACAAAACTATATAAAAAGTAAGAGAAAAAGAAACCTATAAACTACATAGAAAGTTATTTTATTTGAAAATCTAATAGGTAGATATGTTCTTTAGGTCCTTATGACGAGGTGTTTTTAGATTTAAAAAAAAAATAACATATGAAACAAGGAAAAATAGAAAGAAGGGAGATGTGTTCTTTTTTTAGAGAAAGTGAGGTGAAAAGCAAGAAAAGGAAAGCAAGAAGGAAAGAAACAGGCGCAGAAATCATGAAAAAACTAAAGTTTAAGAATTCCGTAAACTTTATTTTATTTTGTAAAAAGAAAGTATAATTTAGAGGCTAAATACTCTTTTCCCTTTCATTTTATTATTATTGTTTAGAATTCCATAACCTTTTCCTAGGTGATGAAGTTTTAAACCTACACTCCCCTTTCTTAAAATATTTCCTTTCAAAAGAAATAAGTTTTTAAAATGTACTCATTGAACCTCTTTATTTAATTTAGGTTGGACCTTTTTTTTTATAATCCTAATTTGGATGAGAAATTTTTTTATTTAAATAAAGTATTTCAATTACTTCTAAATATAAAAAATGTTAAATATAAAAGTTATTATTTTAAATTTATAACTTCGATGAATAACTTGATGACATATTTAAAAAAATGTCATTTTAAGCTTATTTAATTTAAGTCATTTTAAACAATCAAATTGTTTTCATAAATTTTTAAAATTTATTTTTTATAAAGATTCAAATAATATATTTTATATTAAAACTTTTTTAAAAATAAAATTTCTCCAAACTTTGAAGTGATAAAATAAAGCTTTGAAGTACTAAACCAGCGGAGCAGAGCAAATGTGCCTCGACAATGATGTTACAAAACAAAGTGTCGTGTATTACTTGCCAAATCAGCACCATTTGAACCCTTTATCAGATTCCTTCACTATTCACCACTCATGCGATCGAAGCCTCCCTCTGGTATAAATGAGTTGTGTTACCTCTGCATTGAAAACCAAGACAAAAAGAGTTCTCCAAAGTTCATTGTCTTCACAGTGATTATTGCAGTCATTGTTATCCAAAACAACACCACAGTGATGGCAGGTAATAGGCAGAAGAAGTCTTCTTCCACTTTCTTCTCTATTTTCAACGTCTTCTCATCTAGGAAGTCCAGAGGAGGCTACTATGATGCTCCTGATTCCAGCCGCAGGGTGTGGCCTAGTGATTATGACAAAGGTAACTGGGGTGTTGCTGAGCCAAATATTGACATGAAAGCCGAAGCTTTCATTGCCAAGTACAAGAAACGTGTTTCAGAATCTGCACTCTATCAACTTGACCCTGCTGCTGATAATGCATAATTTCAAACCATATGTATATTTCTTTGTTTCTCTTCGCTGTGAACCTGTGATTTATCCATTAATGTTGCTTCTACCTTCTACCTGGTAGAAATTATGTCAATAAATAATGAAGATATATATGAATAACTTATTGTATACAACAACTTGTCTAGTTGTTCATATATGGATCACCCAACTACAATAGCCTGCTCTTCAGGTGATTTGTAGTCTTCCTTCTTATTGTAATATACTGTGGTTTAGAGATAGCATTTGGCTCTTTCACCATGTATTTTTCTGATAATTACCATTACACTTGTGTAGCACCAATGTTTTCTTCCACGATTTCAGTTACACCCCTTGTTTTGTGTATGTGATTAAAAAATTACATGATAAAACGGTGGAAAGTGTATATGAGTTCATAACTTCTTCCACTTACACTGGCTCTGGTGTTTAATATTTCGCCAGGGCTTCATGCAATTTAGATTTCTCAGAAACTTTAGAGTTTCAACATTCAACAAGTGCATGACATTTGCTTCACTTGTTGAATGTTCAATGTGACGGGAACGTGACTTGGTTATTGTTTGAAATACTCGACTAATATCTGACAGCTTCCTTACAAGAAAAGCTCAAATTACAGCAACATTTTACCCATAGATATTAATCCGTCGATAACTTCCCATTATTAATAGAATTATATAAATGAATAATTTTATATAAGGTATCGATAGAAATATTTATTAGTAAACTTTATTTTATGAAGTTAAATTAACATTTGATATTTCCTTCCCCATTTCACTTTCTTTCCAAACGTGAATTCTTTCTTTCTCCCGTTTGAAAATCTTCCCAAACGCGAACAGAGAAAGGCGAAACGCAGTGCTGTGATGCTACCGTTGACGTTGTCATGGATGCTTTTGTTGGACAACTTCGTCTCCCGCACAAATTGAAAGGGAAGGGTTCCAGCTAACCGAGAGGAGCGAAACACATATACCAGCTTCTTCACCTTATCAATTCGAAAAAAGATAGGATTAATGGTTTGTTCTTGATTCACACTTCTTCTTGATTCCAAATCACGAATTTAGAGGGTCATTATAGGAACTTTGATCAAAAACAGCTAGGAACGCTGTCGCTGGTAACGCCAGCCTTCTTGGTTGTAGTTTGAACTTCTACTAAATATTTTTTTGTCTAAAATAAGATGTTTGGTCCTATAATTGCTCAATCATCGCAGTTTAACTTATACCTAATTTGACACAGTATTATATGTATGAGATTTTATCAAAGAAATTAGTTATCAAGTGCTGTCTTTAGAAAAATGTGTCCCTTGTGATGATGGGAATCTATATATGTAATGGGTGTTGTTAATGTGCTATGAAGTATTAGCTTTTGATTTGAACTTATCTTTTCGTTATTAGCACATGGTTAATTAAACCATCATGTTGATGTAATGGGTTTAACTTGCTGAAGTCTGAAATGTAGTAGATAATATTTAGAACTTATTGTTTGAAACATGTACTAGGATTTAGCAGAGGATGCTGATAACGTGCTGTTTCGATTGGTTGGCTGTTGAATCATTTTCTTCCCCACTTTTTTTTGTTGTTTTTTTCCTTTTATTTTTTAGCATAGTGGTATAGTATGCAAAAATAGACTGTAATCCTTTAAAGCTGGGGAATTGTACATGTTTTCATGTATATATGGTATGTGCACTAAAAATTAAAGGAAGAAGCTGATGAATTGTACAGTTCATTGTTGAAAAAAAAAAAAGTTATCCTTGGAGAAATTAGGTGATTGGCAGCACGTGGAATCCTACTTGTTTCCTCAAGGCACAACGTTGTCCATTGTACATGCATGTTTATCTGTCACGGGTTTGAGTTCGAAGATACAAAATTCCCCTTTTTATTTTCAGCAAACCTTTTCCCTTATGTACCCAATTATTTGCCTTTTCCCTGAATTTACTCCAAAATAAGGCAAATGTGAATGGGGAAAAAAAAGTTTATATTCCACCTAACAAGAAGCAGACCATCTATTCTCACCATACTCTTTCTAAACAACCCATTAACAATTAATGTTTAATGATAAAACATTCAATTGAATTATATATTCAATAAAATATTAAACAAGTTATAAACAATTTTAAGGTGATTGTATATCATGGTTGTATAATATGGTTGTCAACATTTACTATTCTGATAACAAAATTTGAATTGAGTAACAATTTAAATGAAAAAATTAGTCAACCAAATTAATTTATTACATCGAATTAAACTTGTCTATGATTTAACTACTAAACTTTAAATTTATCACCAATTAGCTCGTTATTAAAATATTATAAGATGCACTCCATTGTCATAGTTTATGGACAATGCTTTGGTAACTAATTGGCACAAACTTTAATACAGATTTTATGATTTGAACGTGAGTCGTAACTTTATTTTATCATTTTCCTATATTGAATAAGATACTTTACACCTTTGACCTACATTGTAAGGAGATATATGTAACGAAAATTTTGCATTTGATTTCCCATTATGCCAGAAAATCATAGACTATGATATAGAACTGCCACTCACAAAAGAAAAGTGTTTACATGTTATTTTAAAATTTGTATGTTCCTTTCAAATACTCCAATGTAAATTTATATTGAAGATTCTCACTTCGATATAAATTTACGTCAAAAATTATTCAGTTCAAAATTTACATCATTTAATATATAGTTCGACATGAATTTATATTATATTACATTCATACATAAAACTATCATACCCTTTAATTCAAAGTTTTCCAAGTTTGCACATAATTCACAGTATATATTGAATTACTAAATTAAAATCATAAACCAGGTCCAATTTATTTAACCCTTGTAAAAATATATATTTTATTTCTTTTATATTTAACAAAACATAGCATATGAAAAATTAAGACTTTATAATTAAGAATTAAAGATTTCGTATAAAAAATAATGAGCAACGCATTAAAGAATTAAAAATTTTACACTTCCTCTTCAAATTTTCTTGATTTTAACAATATTTTTTTCCATCATTTTCAAAATTTACTTATATTTCATCTAATAAATTAAATAATTAAATTTTTTAACTCAGTATTACCTTGTAATTACATTAAAATTTTTTTATCTCCCATGTGTTCAATCCGAGATGGTAGGTGGGTTAATTCCAACCTTTTTTATTCATATTAAAAATATTTTTATTTTATACTGAACGTTAAAATAAAATTTGGAAGTGCTTTTACAATTCTAATTTTAGTGAAGAGACTTTTTTGAAGGAAAAATTAAAATAACTTTTATGTTTATTAGTATCTTTTGAATAAACAATAAAAAAATAAATTTTAACAAGGTTATTTAAGAGAGGTTCTAATAACCTTCAGAAAGAAACATGTGTATGGAAGTTTTCTAAACCCTTGATAAGTATCAAGGGTTTTTTTTTTTTTAATCAAACCCCAACTAGAGTAGGTAGAATTTTGATTTCTATTTTCTTTTAACATTTCCTCTGTTATCTCTACCTTGTTGTTTGTATTATTTGATATTAAAATTAGACTTTGTTTTTTTCTCCTTCTATGAATGTTATACACAAATCATAAATAACAAAATTTTAAAATCTTTGTCTTTTATAATTTTTTATTTGTTTCAAGATATACGTATTTGAAAAAAAAAATGCAACAAACATAATGGGGTTTAAAACTCTAAGAAAAAAAATATTGAAATCATATTGGTAACATAATGGGATTCTAAGATAGTAACTGGAGTTTCCCAAATCCTAAGAAGTAACTAGGGTTTTATAAACCTCATATAAGTAACTAGGGTTTCAAACCAGGCAGTACCTTTATTTTGATTTTAAAATAAAGATAACTTATATCTTTCTTTTATTTTGATTTTAAAATTCATATTTTAATTTGCATATTCAAAATTACGCTCTTTTATTTACAACTTTATTAAAATAGATTTTAAATATTTTCAAAGTTCAATAATTAAAAATAATTTTATACATATTTATGATTTGAAAATATTTATTTTTAACAATAATATAAACTATACATTAAAAATATATGTTTATTGTAACTTGGGAATTACATAAAAAAAAAATATTGGTACATAGAAAAGTAGTGATATATATTAGGGTGTGAAAATGCAAAAATAGATAGGGTTTGAAGATTCGTTCCATAATATAATCATTTAACAAGAGGGAGGTATAAAAATGATGGTGGATGTGACATAAAATGAAATTAAAAGTAAGAAGTAGCTTATTAGTGTTGAAACATTAATAATTGATTCGAGTGGCTTTAGCATAAACATTCTGCAGAAGGCCTTTACGTCTGTGGTGTTTAAGCTCTCTCTTTGGCTACCTTCCATCGACTCATTGATCCTCAAACATCAATCTTCACGGCACAACATGTGCCATGCACCCTCCAAAGTGAACAAAGACAAGTAAACATCATAGAATTTCAAAACAAAGAGAATCCATGAAATAACCCTCAGTTTTTACAGATTCCTCCTTGCCTTGTCTTGTCTTCTTTTTCTTTCTTTTGCGATTCAGAACCAAAAAAGAGAAACCCTTCAGCAGTCATATATGCCAGCCAGCTAGCTTGCTTAAAGTTACTCATACATCCACTCTTATATGTGAATCTTTTTTCTTACAAATTTACTGGATCCGATGCTGCCCATCTATATTTGTGAAGGTTATTCCTCTTTCTTTGGATATCATAGGAATTCCATTTGATGGTTCGTGTCTTTCCTAACCCATTCTTTTTGCTTTATAGACCCTCCAACTCGAATCAACCCTTTCTAGCTCGCTGTTCATCATTTCTTTTCAAATTAATTATTGAAAAATTACTATATATAGCAATCTCTGATTAAGTCCTGATACACACCATTTACTTTACTGTATAATAATTTGAGATATTTTGATCTAATCATCCACATAGAAAAAAAGTTACTAACTTATATGTATATAAGTGTGAGGGAGTCTAACATTTGACTGAGAAAGTTAAATACTGTTTTGAATTCAACATGGTGTGAATCTTTTTATGTGAATTGGGTTTGAGTTACATTAATGTAATCTTTCACTGAGAAACTATTGAAGTGATGTTAATGGAGAATAATGCATATATCAAGTTATATTGATCTGGAATAAGCATCTCAGAAGATTGAAAATCTAAAATTGCTGCTGCTATGATATTTGTGACAGTCACAGTGGTCCAAAGAGTAAATATCTTAATTCTTCTCCTTGAATTATTCACAACTCACTTACCACAGGAGCTTTGGCATATTCCATTCAAATGCAAAGGCAAATTCTGAACTGGTGGAAGTCAATGCAGAAGAAGAGTGAGTCAAAGACATCTTCATGTTTCTAATACCTATATCAGTATATAAGGAAGGGCAAAGGGTAACGTGAAATTATCTTCCCGTCAAAGAATCAGTAATAGCTCATGTTTGTGGTCAAAAGTAAGCAAGAACAATCCCACAATCTTCATTGATCCAAATATAAATTTACTTTACGATGGAACAAAATAAGCACCTTCTCTATTATTACCTCTTTACTGTTTCTAAGAATCATGTTGAATTGACCCTTTAGCAGGAAACTTTTACCTTGAATTCATAAAAGACTTCTGTGTTCAAACCTACGCTTAAGGACTCATCATTGGCTCGTTTTGACATTTTTTAGCAAAAATGTGTTCTGAAAAACTTGTAGGATTATTTCATTGTAATTTTATTAATAGGAAAAAAAATGGGTGGTTTTGTGAAATTTGAGCAGTAAAAGTGTTTCTTTGAGAAATTAAAGTTGTGCTGAAAAAGTGATGGAATTTGTGTCCAAGTCTTTTCGAAATGGACTGATGAATATACAAATTTCCCTGTAATGGTCGATATAAATGAATAGCTTTCACTCCTTTTATTCCTTCAACATAGGAGAATCGTGTTCTGGCGTGAAAGATTTCTCCCAAACTTAAAGGAAAAAGGGTGCATGTACATAATGGTTGATGCACACCGAATGGTGCACATAGAGATTCACAATCTCAAATGTCACAGTGAAGACACTTGTATATTGTTCAAGTCAATTCAACTACATACGTGCATGTGTGAAGTGTGTGTTCACACATATATACCATTAATCTGAAGCCTTTCATTTTATGTTTGTTCGACTCACGAATAAATAAAGCATCACACTGTTGCAAGAAAGAATGGCTAAACATGATTTTTCTATCAACAACACATTTCCAGAATTCTAATCAAATTTAATTTCAATGGTCATTACCATTGAAAAAGGAAAAACCTTTTATCTGGGGCATCATATATATTGCATTCAAGCATATCTTCAACCTATTGAAATGTTTCACACAACAGGAGGTGGATGGAACGTTTCATTCAATACATATTAAAGTTTCAATTTTTCATAAATATATAGGTTATAGAGTTATGGGTTTCAGTTCTAGGGCTAGCATTTTTCAAAGATTGGATTTCTAAGTTTTTAGTGCTGTGAATTGATTTGATGTCTCATGATCTGATTCCATGTGATATTTTGAGATATTGTTTGGTTTAAGAGATTTTGGTATTGAAATGACTACTTTATGTTGTTAAGATTAGTTAATAATATAGTATTTCTTTAGATTTAGGTGCTACTGCTGATGAATATGGAATTTAAAATCTTATTAATTTAAAAAATTATTTCAAATTAGTTGCAAGTTATCTTAAATATATAATTCATTAATATTTATTAATAACAACAAATTTTGTACAAGTTACAAAAAAATTTTAAATTTATTATAATCAGATTTTATTGTTCCTTCACAGAATTATAGTAATCCTCTAAATAAATAAACAACACTTATTTACTTCATTTAAAAGTCTTGATGAAATACAATAAGATTTATTATAAGAAAATGTTTTAAAATCCCTCGAAATCATAACCTAATACATATAAAACATTAATTATTAAATAAAATAAATATTTTTAATTGTCTAAATAGTTTAGCTGTATAGCACATAAAATAATAATATTTAATCAAAATACCTATGAGCAAATGATAAAGTTTTATAAGGATATAATTGACTTTAATTAACCTTTTTAAGCAAGTCAATGATAAAATCAAAAATTTTAAATTTTAAATGGTTAAAATACATTGAAAGAATACATTAATGTGGGTTCTTATTTTTATTAAATTAACATACAGTATCTAAATTAAACTATTTTCAGTTTCTTAGAAATTTAGATTTGGTCCATAGGATTTTTGTTAAAGGGCATAAAATTTGTTTTTGGTAAAGTTTTTCATATATAATTGTAGAAATAGGAAAAATAAAAATGAAAATTGAAAGATGTTTTTCAAAAAATAAAATTATATTATTTCTTAAAAAAATTATTTCAAAAATATTAATGATTTTTTATAAACTACCTTATATATAAGTTAAAATTAATTTATAAAACATTATGTATTATTTTCTTTTAAAAAATTGATTTTGATGGTCGCTGAGAAGGACCTTGGCCCCCAAATTTATTTGTATATAATTTCTTTTAATATATTTATATATTTGGTATCTTAAAAAAATTATATATTAATATAAAAAATTTATATTTCTAAAATATTTGTCGAAAATTTGTCACTGGTAATATTTGTAATATTGTAGGGATATATTATAGAAAGAAAGAAGTAGAAGATAGTCGATTTTAAAACAAGTTATTTATTCATAAGATTTTGTGATTTGTAGACGATGTTATTTCAATTCAATAAAATCTTATTGTATTTTAAAGTGGACTAGGAGAAGTCGCAAGTAATTCAACCCTATTCCCGAGATCATCCGCATGCAAAAAGAAAGTTCAAATTTAGTATTTTATTTAATAATTGGGCTTTAGCTAGAATGAGACCAGACCCAATAAGATATGGATCCGACAAAACTTGTGACCCACCTAACCCAGCATATCACTCACGCTAGTCAGTTGTCAGATATAGCCCATGACACACTTAAAAAATAAAACAATAGTATGGAGGATTTTTTAAGGAAGGTTGAATTGGGCCTAGCCTCCTTCCCCATGCATCATAGTCCAAAATATGTTCAATTTCTCATCTCTAATTCTCTTAGAAGAGTGGAGAGAACTAACAGAATAATACACAGCTATGAAAAAGGAATTGTTGAACTAGTCACTGTGAATCATGAGGGAGAACATGGACATAATGGCGCTAGGAATTATTAGGGAATTCATATAAAATGTTGGTTCCTATCAGCAGACTCCTTTTTCCACATTAGAGACAACTGCAAAAGCTCAAGTAGGAGTAAGAGGAAACATTGGGAGATACAACAAATAAGATTCAAGCAAAATTGACCAAATGAAAAAATGCTTCAAGCATAATTTCAGTTTCTGTGACACCAGAAGGAGGAAAAAAGTCTAGCATAAATAAGATTTTGTTTAGATGGATGAGTGAACATAAAAGAAAAGCTAATATTTGATCATAATTGGAGTGTCATTTGTCGAGTAGAATATAACAAGTTCTTGCCGAAGATGGTTTGATTTCAAGGAGAAGACCAACAGATGTGTTAAAAAAGTAATTCACATGGAAGATTATTAACTAAAAGAGGTAGGGAAGACTGCAACTTCAGGATAAACAAACAAACCTTTGTTGCCCTAAATTGAATTATCCAAATTTGGTTTCTGATAGTCATTTAATTTATGTAGCAGACTCACATGGTGGTACAATACTTGATTATGAACAAAATTTCATCCAAATAAGCAGGTATTTAAATTGTAAACAACACATTATTGCAGTGACAACGGTATAAATAACCACATCACCCTGACTGCTGACTGCACAGGTTTGCATTGACCAGCAAACTAACAGTGACTGTAATTGTTGTTATCTGATTTGAGCTTTGACATAATAATTTTAACTCGATTCTAAATTTTATGGAATAGAATAGGTATTTTGCTCCTACATTTCAATCTAAGCTTGCATTAGATTCTTATTGCTTAAAAGTACCAAAATTTAAGCATGGCATCTCTTGTTCTGTGATTAAGAGGAGTAAAATGGTAGAAATTGAAGTGTTTTATTTAAATGTTCTGAAAGACACTACATAGACTCACAATTGAGGTCGTCCATCTTGATTTTAGTTTCCTTCAGAGTGTTCTCAATGAGCTTTTTGAGTTGTTTGAGTTCTTGAACATCAGTCGGGAGGTCTTCACCTTGCATGTAGCTGAACAAGGACAAGATCTTCTCCTTCTCTTGATTCTCCTGACGCAGCTTCTTCAACTGTTCCTGGGCTTTGGCAATCCTCTGAATGAGGAAACTCTCTTGGTTCACATTCTTGCTTTCATCAATAACAGATGCATCCAGATACCTCTGAATCACTTGCTTTGCTCCCTCAGGATCTGGCCAAATCTCTGGCTTAGCTTCAAAAGGACTTGAAATTATTGCGCAGGCTGGGATCCCACACAGAATCGTCAGTTCCCTCACCTTCTTAATGATACCCTTCTTCCTTTTCTTGTACGTCGATTTCCTTGCCGTCACATCACTGATATACGCAAGTTTCACTTTCTGCCTAGTCATGCCTACAATTGCCAAAAAAACCTAATAACAATTGACAATCTCATTTCATGTAATATCTTCTCTCTAAACCTTATGCTCTTTATAAAGCCCCATCTCATCTTTTCCAGTTTAAATTCCTGAAATCATTGACATTTTACACCGATTGCATTTGCGCATTGAATTGGAAAATAATTAAAAAATATGCGCCATAAATAGCTACACCTTAATGCATTGCCATATTTAGAGAATATTCAAGATATGGATCTTTTACTAACCCTTGTGCTTTCGCAGAAACAGCAAGAAAGTTTACCAGTCTTCCATCGTTCCATCGGTTCGTTTGCAAGAGAGAGGAAGGAGTAAGAAAATTAAAAAAAGAAATGTGGATCCCACTGCCTCTATTGAGTTCCTTTAGATAGATTAATTCGCATTTCACTTTCCTTGTCCGATACAATAATTCAATTTTCACCAAATTCGCTTTTTTTTTCAAATCTTTTCTTAAAGTTAAAATTCTAATATTAAACTTTACCAAAAGTAAACATTTCCCATTTTTTAAATATTTAATAACTAAAAATGGTTCTAGCATAAGATAATAATTAATAATTCCAAATATATTTATATTGGGTACTATTTCAAGATCGAAAAGATAAACATGACGACATTATCCGTGTCAGAACTGAACAAGAGAGATTAATCACAAAAACTAGTCTTAAAAACGATCGAAGAATTGAAATTTTGGTTAAAATCAATAAAAAAAACTAATTGCAGTAGTCAGTAAAATATGCTTAATACATCATTTTGGCTTTTTAAATATTTAAATATTTAATTTTTTTATTCAAGTATATATATATAGTTAATATTTTGACTTTTGTATATGTATTAATGTTGAGAATGTATAAAACTATGTATTATTTTTAGTTTCTTGTATATTATATAGTTACAATGTTATTCCATGCATTTTTTAAATTATTATTATTATTATTATTACTTTATTAATACTGGTTCAATTATGATGGAATCTTGAATTAATGCATTAACTGTTTGAGTGATGAATCTAGTTTTAAAAATATTGTTTGTAAAATATGATTGATAAATAAGAGACTAATATTATGTTATGAGAAATGGAAAGTAAACTAACAAAACCAGTAGTAGAATTCACCACGCCACTCAAAACTATTTTGATTTGGTATTTTCAATGGGCCAATGCTAGATTGGGTCTTGTGTGGCCCAACTATATGATGCTTTGACAAATAAGGATTTTCTTTTTGTATTTTCATTTTTTTTTCTGCACCTCCAAATGTTACTCTGATATCAAATATGTCCCTCCTAAATACATATAAAAAATATTAAATTAATTAAGTAAGCAATTATTACTTTTTAGTAAACGTATTTACTATAAAACATGATATATTTACTGAGATTCTTACACAGTCACTTTCTCTTTCAGAAGCAACAACGTTTTCTCTCTAATTCAATTTTAACTTCAACTTTCTTCTTGGAACAGCGTTTAATTTCAAATTTATTCTTTCGTTCATGTTTAAAACCTTTTTTCATTTTTTGTTTATCTTCGTTTAAAATAAGTATACTTATTCATTTCAGTATTGAAACTTCCTTCATCTTCGTTTGCTCTTATATTAAAATATGATTCTCATAATTTCATCTTTTTGTTGTTTTCTATACTCCTAGTCTTCATCAAAACTTGTTAAGTAATAGGCAACTATTAGAAAAAGACTCATAATTGTCTATTTTCTTTGAAAGTTTGGCATAAAGAAATGTAATGTTTAAGTTTTTTCATACTAAATGATGATTGGTTATGGCATATACGCTTTGTACATTATCACTTTTTTGATTAAATTTTTTACTTATCTATTATAAATGTTTCAAAAAGTGTTTGTGAGACGTAGGAAATTGGAAAAAAAACACAAAAAATCTTTTCAAACTAGAAAGTCTTGGAGAATAAGAAATGTAATGAAGATTGTTCATTTAGATTTGTGTATGGTAAAGATACCAACCCATGACTGGTAGTAGGTATTTCAGTACTTTTGTTGATGACTTTAACAAAAAAGTTTGGGTATACTTTTTGAAAGAGAAATTAAAAGCAAGTGATGCCATTAAGTAATTTAAGGCCTTTGTGGTGAAATAAAGTGGTTGCAAGATTAAAGCGTTGAGGACAGATAGAGGCTAAGAATATCTTGCTTGTGCAAATTTCTTTGAACACTATGGGATTCAACATCAACTGACAACTAGATATACTCCTCAACAAAATGAAGCGATAGAAAGAAAGAATGGAATCATCGTAGACATGGTGAGATGCATGCTTAAAGCCAAATAATTGCCCAAAGAATATTAGGCAAAAGTTGTTTCTACTGTTGTGTATATTTTGAACATGTGTCCATCAAAGAGTGTTTGTGATAAAACACCAGAAGAAGCTTGGAGGCAAAGAGGGCCCTCAATTCAAAACTCATAATTTTTGGATGTATAACATGTGTCCATGTACTAGATAAACTCAAAAAGAACCTTGATGTCAAAGGAAAAAAGAACATCTTCATTTGTTATAGTATTAACTCAAAGGCTAAGAAAGTAGTCATCAATAGATACGTGACATTTAATGAAGAAGGAATGTGGGATTGGTCTTAGAAAGCTCCAAAGGAAGTTACAATAATTCCATAAATTTACGAAGAAGAGAACGATAATGTAGATTCAACACTAAATGAGTCAGAAACATCAAAGAGACAGACCAAATTAAAGGACTTTGTTGTGGGAGATGACAATGATCCATCTAATGAAGAAATTATCAATTTTTCTTTATTTTTAGATTGTGAACTTGTAATATATAAAGAAGCTTCAAATAATCAACATTGAAAGAAAGCGATGAATGAAAAAATGCATGTCATTTAGAAGAGTCAAACATGGAAGCTGATAGATTTACCAACAAACAAAAGGTCAATTAGAGTAAAGTAGGTATACAAAACTAAGTACAAATCCAATGGAGAAATTGATTGCTTCAAAGTAAGGTTAGCAGTAAAAGGATATAAACAAAAATCAAGTATTGATTATTTTAAAATATTTGCTATTATGGTAATATTAGATACAATTTATATGATTATCTCTCTATTAACTCAAAATAATTGAAAATTTCATCAAATAGATGTTATGTCTACTTTCCTGAAGGTATTTTGGAAGAAGAAATGTATTTTGAACAACCTACAGGAAATTGAAGGCAAAAAGATAAAGTTTATAAATTAAATAAGGCATTGTATGGCTTAAAAATACCCTTTAATAATTGTTTCATCTTTTAACCCTTTCTTTGTTTTACAATAAAGAGAAAAAAGATTTTTCTTGACGAAGTTATCGAACCTGATATCTGCTCTACTTATGAAATGAGACTTTCTCTCTCTTTTTCTTTCTTAGACATAACTCCAATATAATGACGATAAACTTTTTCTGCTTGCTTTGTCTATCAAATTACTCCATGGCTGAAAATTTTGGATGTTTTATGACTACATCTATTGAATAATTAAGGTTGTGCTTGCTTGTTAGAGAAGGTAGAAAATGAGGGAAGTGAAAATGAGACGAGATTGAAATGCTTTGATTTGATATGTAATTGGGTTGGGATGAGTCTGGAAAGGTCTTTTATGCTTACTTTTGTGTTGTGGGGGGATTTGCACATGTGTGTCTTGAGGAGGATATGCTCCATTTTTGGATGGCTAGGTGGAATATTAGTGATGGTTTTTATTTTCAGTTACATGTTAGGTGGACAGGACAAAAGTAGGTTATGAATAATTTTCTGCCGACATTCATCCTATGGAACAAACAAAACTTGTATGACTACTGTGAAATTGTGTTGCACTGTGGTTTCAATTGCTCCAAACATATGCTGGACAAAACAAATTAAACATGATTTTTGTTCCAATGTTTTATAGCCTCCTAAGTATTTATCTATTCATTTGCTTTGCAACCAAAACAAGTAAATCTCGTGTTATACGCCATTCCCTTTTGTCAAATATAGATGGCATGCTGTTGCTTTGCGGACTTGGGATGCCCAGCATGAAACACCTGGGATTTGTAGGATGGCCTTTGATGGATTTTGTTCTCATTGCCCATTAAGCTTTTTATAATATTACTCTTTGAATTTATATGATCCAATGTTTTTATGTTTTTAGTTCAGATTATCAAGAATATACATTAACGAAACACATGTAAATCTTTTGGGAAACTATACCTTAATTTTGATTTTATTATGTTAAAGATTTGGTAAAGTTGTCAAAGAGTTAACTATGAAGTCTCATGGTGATTTCATAATAGATTTTTAATAGTTTGTTTAGTACACCTACCATTACTGGATTTTGCTCAACAAACAATGTAGATCAAGATTTGTGGTTTGCCTTCAAGTTTGTAGGTTTCTAAAAGTAATCCTTTCATTGGTTTTTTGTGGTCTGTACGTGTAGGATAGTGACAGCGAATAATTTTTGTTTTCTTATTACATGTGGTGATTGAATATATGCCAAACCAATCATGCATTGATATTACAATGTTATCATTTTAGGATTTTCCAATTTTCCTGACTGCAGATACATTAGGTGCCGCTAAGCATAATTTGTAGTTGCACAAAAACACATATACTCATACATGCTTTTAAAGTTCTCTAGCTCCCCTGATTTAAATGTGTTGAACTGCCGCTGATATACATGATTACTATTTAAAAAGTTGTACGCATACCAAAGGAGTATGAAGGACTTCCCGCACAATTGAGAACTTCTCAGGTACGTGTCAGGTGTTATATATATATATATATATTATTTTATTATCCCGATTAAACGTGTCAGATTTCCCGAACTCTCCTTTTTCCATGATTTAATGAACTGTCACTAAAGATTTTGGAAATGTAGTTTGATACGTTAGTCATTGCCTGATTTTATAAACGCCTTGTCCCAAGTGTCTCTGTTTGCCACTTTCCAATTGTTAGATTAATTGTATTAAAATAAGTTGTTGTTCCAATTAGGCCGCTAAATCTGTTATGTTTGTCACGCCAACAAGTTATTTTACTACGATAATGTGATATGGACCACGTACGAAAGATGGTCAAATTCTTAGTAGATAAGATTGTATTACTGAAGTTGTCGTATCACCATGGTTTAAATAACTAAAATAGAGATGACCTGTACAATAGTTATTAGGTTTGAGTAGAAAAAAACAACTCATTTCCTAACACCTAAATAACAGAACTCGTGACATTTGTTTCTACAATATGCACATTCATATTTTTTAGAATTGCACATTGGAGAATTCCAAAGGAACCACATTCCACAACACTTTCATGGCTCCCCTTGTTGATGGCTTTCCCGGTTGGTGGCGAAAAACAATGCCACTGGGGTAGCAGCTTGTATCATAGCAGAGGCTAAACCATGTTGAGGCATGAAAGAGTAAGATGAAAATTACTATGATTCTTTATTGACAAAAACAAATTAATAATTATAGCTGCCAGAGAAGGATCCATGCTCAACCCCTATAAACTAGCGAATCAAGAGTGTAAAAGAAGGGTTGACAGAAAGAGTACAAAATAAGGAAATCCTTCATGAATTTCCTTTACTTGTTTCTTTCCTGCTCAACTTCTCAAGAGACTCCAGACAAATTTATCATCGTTTCTGCTACTATTTATGTTTAAACGTATTAAATAAAAATTAAACTGTTAGCACTGAATTATTTACTTATTTATCAAGGACATAATGATATTGAATTTGATTCTTTCGTAATATCATTGGACGATGATATTATTAGGCGAGATAATTATCGTTAACTTTTTTTTTTTCTTTGTCTTAAAGATAAGAATGAATATGTGCAAAGGGCTCAATAATACAAGAACCTTGTCCCCATCGAACAGATGAATGACATCGACAGAACACCTTTACCTGTTTAACATAAAGTCAAAAGCGTTCTCACAAATCTAACCAGTATGTAATAAGAAAAAATTTCAATTTATTCATTTGAAAGTCAAGAATAGCACAATTTACATTACATACTTGAACAAGACCATTGGTACAAATCAAATTGTGTATTTCAAATCGATTAACACTAGAGACTACATACAAGCTACACACTCCACTCTCGCTTAAGCTAAAAACAAAGGAATTTTAGAAACAGAGCATAAAAAAAATTATGACATTGACAATGATGTAGTAAAGAAACACTGATATCTGAGTTGAATGACAGAAACGATCATAACATTTGTTTATTGCCTTCCTGCCAAAAGAAACATCATTTCATCAGTGAAATTAGAAGGTCCACCATAAAAGTAAAGCTACTCAAAGCTAAACCCAGTAACCCACTTCAAATTCCTTCAATCACAATTATTATCAGGAGAAATTAGCATAAAAGTAGTGCGAGGTGTAACAACATGCCCTTCTCTGTATAAACTTCTCTCTTCATTCTTAATTACAACTAGTTACTTCTGAATGAATATTTTGTGCTTTCTTTCTCTATAAAGGAAAGAAGGAAAAAAAAAAAGATATGGGTTTCATCTTAATGTGACTGAGTAGAACAGGGTACTAGAGACCGCTGCCAGAAGCCCAAAAAATTACAACAGCCAAATTATTTCAAACCCAAATTCCTTGAAGTAAATTAAATGTTTACTTTACAAGAGAAAAAGATAATCCCACGGCTTTAACAAAATGAGAATCTTCCATGTAAAAGGACCACTTACAAAAGTTAAAGTATGATCACTTGGTTATGGCATAGACAGCATAGATAATTCCAGGTATATAACCAAAAAGGGTTAGCACCAAACAAATCCAGAACTCCACCTGCACCAACAAACCGTCAACCATGTATTGTATTAGCCACACTCTAAATTCCCTAACACGAAACAAAAAGTAATAACCAAAATTTCTTGAAAAATCTTTGTGCAAAGAAAAAACATGTAAAATTTATGAACACCTTGCAGCCATATTTGAGAAAGACTCCAAGAGGAGGCAAGATGATAGCAAGAAGGATGTCTATGCATTTAGCTGTACCGTCACCTGCCATTTTTGCTCTCTGGATTTCCTTAACTTAAAAAGCTTTTCTTTGTGAAGTTGCAACTCACAAAAAAATACAGAGGAACAATTCTGATTAGAACGAAACACTGAAAACCTTTAACCGCCTAATTTGTGAGTTGAGACGAAACCCAAGAATTCTGCATGCTTATTTATAAGCCACGTACACACAGCCACGGATTCACGTGGCATCTTTTCATTGGACCTAAGAACGCGGTTGCTTCACCTCACGTAAATCCCGTGTGCCGTTATGCTGCTAAACGTCATACTAAGGAACTATTCTTTAAATAAAAATATCTTAGGGTTCCCTCAACTAAAGTTCTCATGAATCCATGTTCTTTTAATTGGATAATTATATTAAAAAAGAAAAATTACTTAGCAGACAAAATAATTTCAATGATGTTATTTAATGATGTCTACATTTTGGGGGGGGGCAAAACGAGTGAATTAAAATAGACGGTAACGTTAAGTTTGGATTAGAAGGAGAATGGGACATGCCAGATGTAAGGTTGGCATCATGCAACAGAGGACAGAGAGGAGTGTTTGGGGTGCCACGTGGGGGCTATAGTAAGTAAGTGAAAATACTAACACACGCAATCAAAGTCAAACGACAGAGTGTGAAAGCTGAAAACATCGACGGCTAGTAGGTTGCCACGCTAAAGAGAAGCAACGGCGCTGATGAAGGCAAGCTTTATGGGGTTCCATGTTACAACCGACCTCTCATGTGTGCCACACCCCTTTATCTTTTTTTCTTCTTCTTCATTTAAAGAGGAATAGGTTCTTTTTCTTGTAAGAGAATACAGGTCATATTTTACTTGTTAAATAAATAGAGAGAGAGAATTACAGTAAAACTTATTTAGATTACATTTTCAATATTTTTTTATAAAATACAAATTTAATATATTCAATATTAGAAATTTATTATATTATTTTAACAATTATCTTTACCAAAGTTTATAATTTATAAATACGATATAAAATTTGTATATTTTTAAATATCATATTACTCGTTAAAATTAAGTGATTTCACACATTTTAAAATTGTATGAATATTTATATACCTAACCTGGTTGATAAAAATATATATAAAATTCAATAATTGAATTGATTTTATATATATATATATATATATATATATATATATATATATTCTCTACAAACTATTAAATGTGTAATTTGACTAAGTTTTAGGATTTAAATTGTATTTTTTTATATCTGTAGTTATAATTTATTGTTTCTATTTACATTGAAAGAATTAAGTTAGAATCTGCTTCTGAGTAAATTCATTTAAGAATGTAGAAAGTGATAATTATTTTTTAATTAATATTAGTAAATAAACTCTTTTAGATATATTCAATTACAGGTATGTCATCTTGATTTCGATTATTTTGATGTAAGTATCCGAATGTCCATCGTGATTAGGCAAAGTGGTAGACCTCCCCTTTAAACATAATGGAATCAAATCATGTGTAAATAAAAAGCACGAATTCAACTTTAATAAATTATTATATTGTCATTAAATCTATATTACCTGTTATTTAAAAAGCTATTATATTCGTATTTCACAATCAACTTTTATTTGGATTTTTTTTCAATCCGACTTATCTTAAAGCATAATAAAAAAAAACATTTTCAGTACACAATAAAATTAATAAATATATCATACATATTAATTTGTGATGGATCCATATTCGTAAATTATTTTTTTCCTCCTAAAATTATTAGGTTAAGTAAAAAAATATGAAAACAAAATTATAATAAACAAATATTTATTTTAGGATGAGAATAAAGATGCTGATTGATGTGTAATGTGTATAAGTGAGATCTGAGAGAAGAGCACCACGTGCTGTGTATGGTCTTCGCATTCATGTAAACCCCACGTGGCCTCATCATTTTCTTTCATGTTCAGATTAACTTTTATTTCTTTCAATTTATAATTTTCTTCTTCTTGTGAATCACAATCGGTGTTGTCAAATAAATGTAACAGTCGCAAAATGTTTTCCTTGTTAAATTAAAAATAATAAATTAAACTGAAAGATATTATGCATGAAACTGATTTTGGACATAATATTGATAAAATAAAAAATAAAAAAATGAAGTATATAAGGGTGTGAATTTGAAAACAATGGGTAGAAAAATCACATGATTAATTGCTATGATTAATATGTAGTCTTACAGATAAGACAAAAACTTAAACCTATGTTTTAAAGCATTAGTTAAATCCCTGAAAGATAGAGATTGATCAAAACACTAACAAAAAGATTTAAAATCTAATTTAAATTTACAATAAAACTCAAAATAAAGACTTTACAAACTTTAACATCCTTTCTTAATCTGAAAACTATGTATTTAGTTTACATCTGATTTAGAATAATTTTTTAATAGATTTTAGAAGTTTCACAAATTGATCAAGTTTTAATGATTTCGTCATTATATCTATAATTTGTTATTGAATATAACACTAAATCAATTTTACAATTTTATCCTTTATGAGTTTTTAAATAAAATAAAATTTGACATTTATATGTTTGCTAAGAGGATAAAAGACAAGATTATTTGAGAGTTTAATAGTTGAACTAATATCGCAAGAAAATTGTTATCACTGTTATGAATATGATTAAAATCAATTAAGATTCTCCTTATCCAAATGACTTGACAGGCACAAGATACGACAACTACAAACTCAGTTTTAATAGTAGACACAATGACTATTATTGTTTCTTAAAAGATCAAGAAACAATAGAACTTAATACAAAAACATAATCTAAAGTATTTTTCCTATCATCCAGATCTCCAACATAATCAATGTCTTTATAAGTAAAAAAATTCATCATCTTCTACCTTTTTGTACAATATCCCAAATTTAGAAGTTCCTTTTATATATCTCAACAGCTTGGAGATGCATTTCTATTGAATGTTCCATATATTTGTTTAAAAGACTAACAACAAATATGATATCAGGACGAGTAGTGGTTAGGTATATCAAGTTGTCGCTGCTTGTATTGAATGTTGTCGACTCTAATTCCTTTCTCATCACTCATGAGTTTGCACCTAGGAACAAGTGGATTATGGACTGGATTGCACCTATCCATATCAAACCTTTCTAACACCTCTTGGTTATATTTCTTTTGATAAATAAAAATACCTTCTTGACTTTGAAGGACTTCTATGCCAAGAAAGCATCTCATTTGTCCAAGATATGACATATCAAACTCATGCATCATAGAATTTTAAATTCTTCAAACATATGTTCCTCATTACCTTAAAAATAAGATAATCAACATAAAGACATACAATAAAGATTTTACCTCCATCTCCAACTTTGACAAACAGGATATGCTCATAAGAACATCGCCTAAAACCTTTCTTAGCAAAGTATGACTTTATATGACT
The DNA here is from genome assembly GCF_029865625.1 of Vigna umbellata. NCBI lineage: Eukaryota > Viridiplantae > Streptophyta > Magnoliopsida > Fabales > Fabaceae > Vigna > Vigna umbellata. Next base: position 32,777,745 of record NC_142173.1, on the reverse strand, counting down.
ACATCAAGCTCGTGGTGTTTGCTTCAGACCATATAGGGCCTTTTTTTAGCTTGTAGACTTTATATTCAGCACCCTTTTGTTGATAACTTGGTGGTTATTCAATGAAGACATCTTCAGTAAGTTTTTCATGAAGAAAAAATGACTTGACATCAAACTGAAGAATTTTCCAATTTTTCTGAGCTATACAGAAATTACCATCCAAATTGTTTCCAAATGTGCAACAAGTGCAAAAACTTCAATGTAGTCTACATCATATTTTGGGTGTAACCCATCACAATCAAACACACTTTGTACTTTTTTACATCACCATTTTCATCAAACTTTGTCTACCCATTTCACATCAACCTTCTTTGCTCTTGCAAGTAACTTTGTTAGTTCCTAGTATCATTTTTCTTTATAGCTTCAATTTATGCATCCATTGTTGTCCTTCATTTTGCATCCTTTTAAGCCTCTTCAAAACAAGTTAGATTATTTGTCGCTATCATGACAAAATTTGTTATATCTTCTTCTTTTGGTAATCCTTCCCCATTAACATAATCTCTCATTGAAGTTGATTGTCATCTTATTCTTTGTTCAAGTAGCTTTTCACCCAAGTTAGATGAACTCTCATCACTTGATCCATTTACCATTTACTCCTCACCATTATATTCATCAATTTCATCCCATCTTCATTTGAAAAAGCTAATGTATTTGTTTCATTATTATTATTATCACTATCACTCCAATTCAAGTCAACCAAAATACTCGTCATCATGTTTATTCCACTTCCAGTTGTTGTCTCTTTCAAACACCACATCTCTACTTATTATAATTCTTTGAGAAATAAAATCATATAGTTTATATGTCTTTCTCACTAACTCCAAGAAAAATACATCTCACACTTTTGTCACCAAGCTTTGCTCTTTTACAATAAAGAACACGAGCATGTGATATATAACCAAACACTTTGAAATAAGACATTGATGGTTTGAATCCAAGCTTCTTCTGAGATTTTATTATTCACTGTTAGTGCTGGACTCTTATTAAGAATGTGACTTGCACAATTAACAACTTTAAACCAAAATGTTTTTGGCAATTTTTGTTCTGAGAGCATACTTCAAACCATATTCATGATATTTTGATTCATTCGCTCAACTACATCATTTTGTTGAGAGTTTTTGGCAATTTACACCATTTTTTATTTGAAAACTTTGGTTAAATTAATAATTGTAACACTTTTAGGTATACTTGAAAAAATTAAATAAAATTTATAAATACATCTATCTAAAATATATCAAAATATTAAACATAGAAAATTCAAATAATAGCACGAAACCACAACAAATACACGAAAGAGTGAGTTAATTAAAATTAAATAAATCTACAAATCAACAATAGCTATATTTATATGCTTTATTATATTTCCTCTCATATTAAATAATCTTAACTAGTTTATTTCGAAACATGGTATATTATAATAAATCTAAGCACAATGGATACTAAAATATTTAATAATTTGAGGACGGATTACTCGTGTTAAGTACATTAATATACTAAAATATAACACTTTACTCAATTTAAAATTAGATCATTATCAGAGATTATGAGAGTTAAGAATTACGGTAAGTTCAGAGTTATCGATTTTTTTGTACATCACCTTAGGTGTGAATCTAACAAGGAACTCTTCCTTTCTCCACTACCTCACATTTTAGTTACATGAAAATCAATAAAGCAAAAGCCATATGGTAGTGTATGTTCTTCACTTAATTATTCACTAATGCATAGATTCAAGACTCATTTCTCGAATATCCAACTCAATTAATTATCATTCAACCACAATATATATATATATATATATATATATATATATATATATATATATATATATATATATATATATATATATATATATATATGATACACTTGTAATATAAGAAGAGACATATATGAATTTTGATGAAAAAAATATATAATAAAAATTACAAAAAAAAATCCAAAATGATATTAATCCCTCAAAATTACATCAAGTGATGAAATATATTATAAAATATTCCTGTTTATGAACATTATTATCCTTTTAAAAGGTTTCTTAAAAATGAAAAGAAAATAGAAAATAAATATTATGTTTAAAATTATAAAAAATTTCATGTTTCAGACGTGAAATCTATCCTATATAATTAATTAATTCCACCATATGTCTATTTAGTTTTTCAATTAAGGAAGAAAATATCAGTGGGGCGTAAAATTAAAGTGGGACAAGATAAAAAAATTAAGAAAAAATGGTTTCTCACGTTTATTTTAAGAGCATATTTATATGTTTTCTTTATAAGAATTTTTAGAAGAAAAAGAAAAGAAAATAAACTGTTTTGTAAAAAAAATGGTTTATGTACAAGTTAAAAATAAAAATTTAAATAAATTGTATAAGAAAGTTTTTACTTTTTACATAAATTTATTTTAATTTACGATAAAAATAACTTTAATTTTAATTTGGTTTTTCTTTTTTTCAAAATATTTACCAAGAAAGTCATCCACTTGAAATCTATGGTAATATGTAATCCTTTTGTATAGTTTAAGAATAAAATATTTTTAATTTGTATATAAGTCCATCTTAATATGTGGAAGAGTGTTTTTTCTTTTGTTTCTTATTTCTCTTATAAATCTTGTCAGTGAAAAAAAAAAATCAATAAGTTGTAAGTTATGTTTATCATAAACTCAATTCAACTTGTGCTTGTTCTTGTTCAACTCTCATTATATTGTGTTCAAAGTGAACCTTGAGCCAAATCCAAAATCTAAATATACGGATAGATCATAATGTTCAGATTTTAAGTTTTTTTAAAATAAAATATCAATCATTATATTTGAGATTGTATACTTTAAAATTTGAAATTTATATTAAATTTTGTTCCTAAAAAACATCATAAAATTTAAAAAAAAAACTGTATTGAAATTACTATTGTGTGTATTAAAACAAAACTATTGTCGAATTTAGAACCTCATTTTTGTTTCCATGACAACAGCAAAACATTATAGTAAACCCCGAAAAAAATACTTAATCTAGAAACATTTATTGTATCTTCCTATAGATGAAAAGTTATATTTATATATTTAGAAACAATTATTTCCTATTATTAAGAGTAGTGGGTAATGGGTCTTATAGGATAAGATCGGAACAAACTTTATAAAAAAAAAATTCTCTAAGCGGGTCTCAGACCCAATTCCAGAATCTAAATATATTAGTTTCTCGTCCTGAGATTCATTATTTCAGACAAATCAATTTTAATGAAAGTATGCATTTAAAGTTTAATTTTTTTTCTCATAATTAGATTAATGTTTCATAGCAAAATCAATTACCTAGAAGTTTCGCCATTGTTGTTTTCCAAATTCAAATAATAACCACGAAATTCTTAAAAAAAAAACCTTAAATGTGTTAAAAATAAAAACTGGGCCTTAAGTTGAGTTGAATCTTGATCCGTTAAGAAGTAATCCTTTTTTTCGGCCCAAACGGGACTCTCAGAAACTGATAGAGTTCTTGGCAAATAAAAGTATAAATTTCTCTTATTTTTTTAGAAGTTTTTTAAAAGTTACAATGATTTTTTAATTTTTAATAAATAATTTTACTATATGGAATTTTTTATTTATATTTTTCTTATTTTTATTTTTGAAAAGTTCTAATAGAAAATATTTTTCAAAAATACCCCTGAACAGATATATAGATAGTACATACAATTGCACCCTTTATTTAATAACTATTTTTCTTCAACTATAAATTTGTCTAAATTCCAAACGTTTTTCTCCGTAAACGTAGATAACTAATCAATCAAATCTGGGTTTGAGTTCCATTTTTCTAACAAGTTCAGGTTTTCTAACTTTTTTTCTCAATCCCTTTACCGGTTAAATTCCCATGTTTCATTTGATTTGATGTATTCTTTTAGTTCATAAGCCTTTGTATGTATAGTATCAATAAAAAGTACTCCGATATTTAAATAAAAAAGGGTTTAATCACTCTTATATTAAATGTATCAATCAATGATCTTAACTATCTCATTAAAACCTCCTATTTATACATATTGTAATGGACTTTTACTTACCATCACTTTAATTACAATCCAATCACTTATTAGTCCTTTTGCTAATATCGGCATATGCATATGCTTTCGATTACATCAGGTGTACAATTCATCAGTGACTCAAATTATCAGTCAGATTCACTTAAGAGACAATGCAACTTTGTTTATCTCACCAATTGTTCTATTGGATTGATTTTGTAATCCTATATTGGAGTTAATTCAACAGTTAACATAGAAACAATTGGGTTCATACTATACACAAACCTCCTAAGCCACAACAATCGAGAATTGGGTGTAATGAGATGAAAGCTTTGAAAATAATTTGAAATTATTACTTGGCATTTGGTTTCTGGTTGGATGTATTTGAAAAGTTACCATTGGTTTCGATAGTTCTGATGCCTTATGTCACTTGCTGTCAGTTATGACGTAGGATGTGAAGTGTCATGTGTTCTCAATCATTCAGATCGGACAACTTACATAACGTGAGGATTAGCCTTCAACCTTTATAAGTGTTGGTTCAGTCCCACAATGGGCTCTAAAATGTTTCTACTAGATCATATTAATACTAATAACTCCCAAGTGATTAAGTTTCCAACTTCCTTCTCTTTCCCTTTACTTATTAAATTTGCTTGATGTAGTCTTAGCTCAGTCTATAACCGATATGATGGTACTTGCAAAAAGTATTTTTATGTTTAAGTCAAAAAGGGTTTAGTCACTATAGTATTAAATGTAGCAATCAATGATCTTAGCTACTTCACTTGTACCCTATATTTATACAAATTGTAACGGTCTTTTTACTTATAACTAGCCTAATTAGGATACAACCACCTTTTAACCTTGATTATCAAGTTGATTTGTGCTAGGTTTCACAGAGACTCTCAATCACGCTAGGTACGACTGAATGATGATTCAAAAAATTGATCATATTCTTTTATAAGATTGTGCAACTTTATTTGTCATGCCAATTATTTTATTAGATTGGTTTCATAACTTTATATCGAGGTTAATCCTAGATAAATTTCATAATATATACTTTATTTTCCCACAAATTATATGAAATTTATTTATAAAGCTAATGTTTAATTAATATAATAAGTGAAAATGAGTAATTTACTTCGAGTCATTATATTTAAAAAAAAATACAAAATAGTAATGATAGTTACATAAAAATAATAATGAAGAATTTGTGATGTTTTAATGCCTTTAATATATAAATAATTTATAATTTTAAAATATAATTAAATATAAAAATGTAAAATACGTATACTAAAATGAAAAATCGCATATATTGTTATAAATAAAATGAACACATATTCGAGATTGTAGGAGGCACGGACTAAAAAGTTTATTATAAAAAGTGTATTCTTTCTAATTACGTGTTTGTCAGCATTAGGTTTGAATTCAACCATTGGGCTGAGCCCATGGAAAGAGAAAGATACTCGAAAATACTTGGTGATTATTATTTACACCTTCCAGATTTACTAATGTACCTTCCTTTTATTTTATTTTCTAAAATACTCTTTCTCCTTAAAGCATTTTCTATAAGTATTAGAAAAAAAACTTCAGAAGTAAAAAAATATTTAACACTCAGAAAATGATTTTGCAGAAATATTAAAAGAAATTAATATTGTACATAACACCATTTGAAAGTTAATTTTGAAGAAAAAATTAGACACGTCAATTTTTAAGTTATATTTTTATACTTTTTAACTGAATCAATATTTTTCGTAAATCTTGCAGATATTATCTTATCTTGTTATCTAATTTACTTATCACAACATCCACAAAAATTTAAAATTATATGCAGTTAAAATAAAATTATAAATAATTTATTACTCTCACAAAAAAAAGTGTGTTAAAAACATAAGACTAATGAGTTTCACGTGATCATCTACATCAATTAAGTAGTCATCTTGTTATTACATGTACCGTCTTTTTTTATAAACTCGTGAAAGAATATGATCTAAAGAATGACAAATGAAGATTTAGATGAACATAAAAAATAGGAAAGTGGAGGAATAAAATATATATACTGTTCATGTGATCAAGTGGAAATGCACTGAACTCGAGTGTGTTATAAACTGCATGCTGTCATTTATATATACAACATAAAAATCTAATAGCTAACAGCCAAAATCATATAAGATTTTCTTTCAATTTTTTTCAATATATATATCATCATAATGCCTCATGTCTAGGCAACACATTACACACTCTGCATAAAACTAGCTCATATTCACTCATTCTTCTCCATTCAAGAACGATTTTCGCTTGTTCAAAACACATGCAACCAATCAAAATTTCAAAATTATAGGTCATCCATCTCCTCGACTACCATCATGCCACCTTAATTTATTATGCAACAGAAACTAAAAGTGTATAATCACAATATTTAATAGGCAACATTAACACGTTGATATACTGATACTTCAATAACCAAATTAACCCAATTATAATTATATATATATATATATATATATATATATATATATATATATATATATATATAAAAAAAAAGAAAATGACTACAAATTCAATTTTATTGGATTAAGTTAATTTTTTTATATTAGAGTTATGGATTAAAACATATTTTAACAAAAGTTATGGTTGGTGTCTCTATTGTTTTCCCTTACTATCTATTATATATTAATATATTAATATATATATATATATATATATATATATATATATATATTTTCGATGTAAGAAAATATATTGAAAATTTAGAAAGAGATTAATTTACAATATATATAAATAAATGAAAAAAAAATCTTATAAATTAGTTTTATAAAATTAAATTAAATTTAAAATTTAATTTTTAACATGATATTAAATTCATTAGTTTAAAATTAGTAGTATGATTTGTATTTATTAAAGAGATGACTACTTTATCTTATAAACTGATTTTATAAAATAAAATTAAATTTGAAATGGATTTTTTAATAATTTTTTAAAAAAATAATCGTACATAATTTGTTTCAGCCTGTGAGATGGTACACATGGTACCTTGTTCGGTTGATGGTTTCCAGTTGTCTTGGCAGAGGAACTTAGATAGGTTTTAATAAGAAAGCTGAGGGCATGATGGGCAGCATACTAAAATAAGAATACCGGTTTGCCATAATTGGAAAAGGACACATTTTCTGCATATTTTTTAAGGTACTGTTATTCTTTAATCCGATTCTGCATGCTCTGCTGCTTCTTACTTCAATCAGATATCAATGATGTCATTATCATGCACAATAAATAAAATTTCTCCAAAGTATGCTAATCTTTGACATTTGGTCGTAAAATTACTGCTGTAGTTACACAGCCGACCAACCGTCTTTAATGCTATTTATCCTAAACACCAACTAAATCTCTGTCTAATAAGGTTATACAATTCTAATTCTGTTTTATTAATGCGTATAGAAACTATTGTTCCATAACATATATTCTTTGTATCACAGTTGCATGATAACAAGACTGATAAAGTTAAACTAATCAAATAGCGAGTTTATTTTTAATTTAACCTTACAAATTCACTTTTATTAGTTCCAAATTACACTTCAATAAAAATATAATTAAATTAGAATATATAAATATATATCGTGTAGCTAAAAAAATAAATTTTATATTGTTTAGTTTTCTAAGGATTTATATGCTAAAAATATTTATACACATCCAAAGTGAATGGTAGAAATGGTCGATTTCATATGTATAATGATGTAGGTCTCGTTGAATGTATGTGAGTTCTTCCTGAATAATAAAATATATTTAAGCAAGTCAATCTATGAAATCTCTAACTTATGATGGATCGAATCATATTGTAATTTTTTTTAGGTAATCATAAATTAAGACGAATTTGAGTTGGTCTATTTTAACACTGTTAGTTGAACCTATATATTATTTGTTATGAAATAATTATATATATTTATTTTCGTATTGGAGATATTCAGTATTTGGTCTATGAGAATATGTTAAAGATCTTTGATAAGTTAAATATATAGCCAGAGATTATAATATAGAAGTAAGTTTAAATTTCAATGTATTATTTTTCATTTTTGTAAAATTTAGTTAAATTTAAAATTTATTTGATAAAACTGTTGAATTTAGTATGTAAATAACATTAGTAAACATTTGGTATGTTAATAAATTTAAGATAGACTTAAACTATATTAAAAAAAACATTATTGAATATACGTCGCTCTTCTATCTATATTTCTGCGCATGCAGCAATTTAACATTCTCAGAAAAAAAAAAGTAGGTGCATCTTAATTCTAGGTATAGGGGTCATGTGCAATCTTTAAGGGTGTTCATTTGGGGTTGAGTGGGAAAGATGATTTGGAGGAGAGTGATTGAATGGATTTGAGAGTAATTTTTTTTGTGTTTACTTGAGCGGATTTGGAGGTAATTGAGAGTGAATTTAGAGGTAAAGTTTGTGAGAATTAGCGTAGGATTTGATTGATGTGACAACTTTAAAATATTTGTTTAATTGGTAGAAATTAAAGATTACCAAAATGTCCCTAGTTATTAAAATAATATAAAATGATTATTGTTAATGTTATATTTAATTGTAAATTTTTTTATAAAGAGTAAAAATTTAAAAATTATTAAAATTAATTTTTAAAAAGTAAAAAAATTATAATTTAGTAAAATGAATTTATTTTTAATGTAGTATTTTCTTATAATATAATTTAGTTCCAAGTAGTATGAATTGATTCGTTATGAAAGTGAGATTTATTAATTTTGAATACAGCTTATAATATTACATGACATAAAATAAAAAATGTTTATAAAGAGTAAAAAATTAACGTTAATTATTAGTAGTAAAAGTAATATAAAATGATAATTGTTAATATTATATATAATTGTAAAAATTACTATAAAGAGAAAAAAATAATAAAAATTATTTTTTAATATAAAAAATAAATTATTTATTATTATTATTATTATTTGAATATAATGTAATTTATTAGTGGAAGATGTAACCGAATATGTAGAAAGTGTAACCGAATATGATAGAAAGAGAATAAAACAAGGGGTTGTGATGAGCATAGGTAAGGAGTTCATACTAACCTTAAACATTGACTCTTTTTTGTATCACAAATTGGATAATCATGGGAGCAACAATGCCACCTGTCTTTACAACACACAACAGAAGTTATGAAATTGAAGAGGGACACATTCAACTTTTATATTACGATTCCTCCAAATAGCCTCTGCTAAGCGGGTGACGAAAAACCAATGCATCCCGCAATTCAATCGCATTCCTTCCGCACAATTCTCTTCAAGCGAACACGAGTTTCTCTTCTTTTCATCGATTGCTGTTATGCGTAAACAATAAAATTTTCTCCAAGTGAACAAAGCATAAACGAACATATAAAAATTGGTTCTAGTTATAAGTACTATAATATGACTGAAAAATAAATAAATGTTACGTGAAATCTACCAAATACACTCACATACTTATTTTTTTGTTATGCTATATTTTGCAATTAAAACTCCAAATTAATTCTACATATTCAATAGTTGTATATAATTTTGAAGTCGAAAATTAAGCACAGTTGAAATATTCTTTTTATTTTTTATTTTTTGAAATACTTTTTAAAAATAGAATCATGACAGAATTTTAATTTTTAAAATGGATTATATTTTAAATGTACAGTAAATGATCTACCTATATAATTTAGCAAACTTGATACCAAAACACACAGATTTATTTATTTTTTATTATTAAAATTTATATGTTTCAAATTGCATCAAATAGATCCGTCCCCGGGTACGTCCTGTTCTTTAATAATGTAACAGCTAACCATTTTTTAACATTATCCTCTCTTTTTCTTCACACCCTGCCACTGCTATCACACAGTGGAGGGAATTTCTTTGTTTCCCAACAAGCATATGCTATACCCCAACCATGCATAAAACAATATTTAGTACTTTAAAATTTTAGTCTTTACAAAAAGAAAATTATTTATTTAATCATCAAATTATACTATCATAAAATAATAGTACCACTTGTTATTACACCTTCAAGTGGAGTTAACTAGTTAGAAAAAACAAAACTGTCTGAATGCTTTTGCTATATTTGGAAGTGTTCATAATGCATATTTGTAAGTAATGAGATGTTAATCAATCAAAGTATTACAACATTAAACGACACATAAAGAGTTGGATTAAGTTTTATTATTAGAAGTCTCACGTGATATATTAATTTTTAATATATACCTAATTGAAAATACTATATTATAAATCAATTTTGTTAAATTGAATTAGGCTTAAATCTACTTTTTAACATAATATTAAAGTTTTTATGACTTATGATTTTTTCTAATGAAATTTATTATTCGTTGGATATATGATTTTACTTGTTATGGGATCACTTATTAATATTTAATTTCATACATAAGATGTATATACCTTAATGTAAAAATGATATTGAAAATCTTATATCAATTAATTATAAAATCAATTTAAAGTAAGTACAAACTTTATCTTACGTACTGGTTTTATGAAATTGAATTATATTTTTAAATTCAATTTTTAACCATTTCAATATAACAGAAAAAACTTTTAAGTAAAGAACAAACATGAAATCAATTTACATATGTGAAAGTTCGTGAGTATATATATTATTATTATTATTGTTTAATTTATTTTACAGGTCTTTGAGTTATTTGATAGTTTCTAATTAAGTCTTTGAACTATAGTTCTGACGTTACGTTGGGAGTTTTGTAAAGGTATTATAGTTGTGGAATAATGTTTAAAGTTGAATGAACACGTCAAGATAAAAATAAGGGTTGAATAATCTCCTTGAGAATATTGAATTCAAAACTTGTAAGGGTGAAAAACTTAGAAACTTCGTTCCGAGAGGTAAGAATATTCATTACATATTTGCAAAAGTTACCATACAAAAAATAGAAATTAAATTAGGTTGCATTAGGAAAAATATTGACTGTTGGAAACATATAAGGTTTTAGATAAGTGAAAGTTAATAAATAATCACAATAAAATTTAAATATGTTTTGAGTCCATATGGTCCTACATAGTTTTTTATTCCTGAAATATATTTATTAAATGTTAAATATCTTAAATGTTTTAATTGCCCTTTTTTTACGTATAACTATTTTAATATAAAATATGAAAAAAATATTATTTAGCAAGATAACAAAAATTATTTCAAATAAAAATAATTATTTTTAGGAACTTAATATTATTAAGTGATATATTTATTGTTTAGTATAAATAAGGTAATCATATATTTGTTATTTTAATGTTTTATTAAACAATTTACTTTTAATATTATTTTTATTTAAAATATTAATATTTTACTTAAACATTTTTTTCTTAATTAGAGAAGGAAAATAGTTCTAGATAAGGTGAAGAGATAAAGTCTCATTTCAAAGTGAAATTTTTTGAAAATAAACTCTAATTAGTTGTCAAAAATAGAAAGAAAGTTTATTTAGAAATTATAATTTCAAATTAGTAAGAGTTTAAGATAATAATAATAGTAGTAGTAGTAATAATAATATAAGTAGTTAAAGATTGAGTGAATTTTTTATATATTTATGTGTATTTATATATTTGTTAACCTTTTACACTAAATAAGTAATCATAATCTTTCTAAATAATATTTAAATATTTATATAGGTGAGAATATACTATATCCGGTCGGACCTATAATAGGTTGATGAGTTAAACGGGTTGATTCACTTAATTATAATTTTTTTAAATTTAAAAAAGTTACAACTATTTTGTAATTCAAATTTAAATAAATTTTATTCTAAAATGATGTTAAACTCCAAAGACAATTCAAAATAAAAAAGTACCATATAATTTGAATTAATCCAAAAGCAAACAAAAAAAGTTTCTAAAATTCATTATTTTTGTGTCACTTATTTATTTACAATATTAGAGTTTTGAATGAATATATTTATTTTAATTATATATTAAATAATAAATATGATACATAATTAACTATGTAAAAAAAGTATTTTAATTGAAAATATTTTTGTCATCTTAATCATATTAATTAATTAATTTTTATTTTTAATATTGAACTAACCATAATTAAATATACAAACAAATTGAAAAAGAAAGGTAATAGAAAATATCAAAGATTTAAAACTTACAGATATATTTTGTCGCAGTCAAAAGACGAATGTCATGTATGCGTAAGAACTTCAATTCTTAAAATATTGTGTATATCAGTAATAATTAATCGTAACTACTTTATTTTTTAGTCAAAATAAGTTTCTAATCTATAAAGAAACTAATATCATATTCAATGACCATTTTTTTTTCTTGAATTTTGTGACTGGTAAAGGCGTATTTTTGGAAACCTCTTTACTTAAAGACATAAGTTTAAAAGGGTAAAACTAGGAATGTTTACATGAAAAATCACACCCACATGCATTATTCTATATTTCATAACAAGCATAACAACCTATAATAGCTTTAACATTTTTTGTTCTTTCCTCGTGAAAATGACCAAACACACCATTATAATCTCATTACAATTCTCTTCCCAATATCTATATGCTGCATAATAGCTCCAAAACGTTGCATCAGCAATATTCATGGTTTATTTGGAAGAGAGAAAAAGATAAGAAGGGAAGAGTAAAGAAAAAAAAGGGTTAATTTTTCTTTATTTTGTTGTATACAAAAATTAAAAATCAGTAAATTCTATTTTTATATTTTATTTTGTGAACTTATTTTTGAAAATGAAGGAAGGAATAGATAAAAAAAGAAAAAAAAATAGAAATTGATTACGTGGTTGGAAAGAAAGAAATCCAAGTTGTAACGACAGAATGACCTGTGGCGTCTTACCTTATATAGATAGATAGACGGCTGCAAATTGCAGAGCAGAGCTGCAAAACAATAATGACAAAACATCTCACGCATTACTCGAATTAAGGTGGCTATTGCAGTTCAGAGAGGACCAAAATCGTGTCCTCTTTTCGAAGGAAGTAGTCACACATGATTCTATGTGACTTCTAAAAACAGCAAAAGTGAGAAAAGAAGAAAAGAACGTGTCTGTCTCGTGAATTTCACCATCGCACGTGAAACCCACATGCACTGCTCATGGTTGTCGCTCCCTCACTGTTTTCTCCTTCAGATAATTAAATACCATAATAATAATATTCAATCTGGAAATGCAAATGCAATGCACCAGAAAAAAGATAGAAGGTCCACATGGATGGAGCCAAATCCCGAACCAGGTCAAGAAGGCTCCAAGTGGACGTTGCTCATTCACCATGTCTCCTCATATAATAAAAACTATTTCAAACCATATAAGCCTTCTTCCATAATGCTCACGTTTTTTTAAACTTTAATTATTCAATTTTCATAAAAAAATATAATTTTTTTCGTATGAAATTTAATATATTTACTCTCAAACTTTAACTTTTTAAATAAATTAATATAGTTTATACAAGAGGCATTTCACATATAAAAGAAATAATTGAATTGAACTAAAAAAATATATCTATCCCTAACCATATTTAAACTTTTTCTTTTCTCTCCTCTTTTACCAACAATGAACTTAATTTTTATTTTATTTTATTTGAAAAGACAACGAAACATCCAATCCTTGTGGATTATCTCGTTGACCCATAACTAATCCTGTTTTCGCTTAACTCCCACTTTTGGCGTCCCTTTCCTCTTTCTTTGTTCTAATTTTCTACAAACAAATCTCAAATCATTTTTATAACCTCTTTAGGTGGTCCCTACATGCAATCTAATTAGTGTTTATATTACTAATGCAATCTATGAAAATAAAGGGACCACATCTAATGAAACCAACTCAAGGGTTACCAATTTATGAGATTCTACATCAGCCTTTCAATTCTTTAACAAAACTGCCATTAATTAAACCACTTTAACTCTTATAATTTCAAATCATTCTTCTAAACCCCTTCCTTACAACAAATTAAAAAAAAAAACTGAAAGAAACATCGAACCACTCCTCTTCTGGCATCATTGCAGTGGCGAGCAATCAGAACCCACCACTCAATTAATCAGAGTCTTTCCAACAACGAAGGCAAGAAAGATTGCACTTTTTGTCAATTTGGATAGTGTCATTGACTTTGTTAATCTTTTAACCCTCAATTTATTAAGCACAGGGATCTGATTTGAGTGTTATTTTTCATGATTATCTACTTCAAAGAGTGTCATTGCCAAAACAGGTTATAATGATATGGATATGATTCTGTTGGTTGCATTATGGATGCACTCATACACATCCACATTTTGCTAAGATAATATATACAAAACCACAAAACATGGAAGATGATACTTTCCTTCTAAGTACACAGAATACAGACACGCACACAGACAAATACTCCTCCTATCTTAATGTGGTGTCACAACATGCCAAACCTACCCATCATTGAATAATATTTTTTGTGTTGCTAATTGTTTATCAAATTATACCAAAATAATATTTATATTTTTAATGGATTTTAATCAATAACACAGTAATATATGTTTTTAGTTATTTCGTTAGAACAAAAATTAGACGAAAAATTTTTAGACTTTTTTTATTAATTTGGTTAAAGTAACACCAGAACACTCCAGAGATTGCATTTAAGTATTTTTAAGAAACAAGAGGAGCGTGTGATCCACTCGCTTAAGAGGAAGGTGACCGTGTGGTTTTGGAAGGGTCCCAGAAACTTAAACCACGACATCTTCTTTGTGACTAAACCATGGTTAGAACTTAGAAACCCCTGAATTTCGCACTCTCTTTATGTTTCTGTCTGTCTCATTTGTGTCACCGCTAGACACAGTTTTCGTCTGCATTGCCTCTCTGCAAATCTTTCGCCGCTTTCTGCGTCCATTTGGGTCTTCTGAAATTTTGAGTCTTCTCTTTCTTCGAGCTCAGACACAGTCTCTTAGGCCTCAAAGCTTACTTTTTGATACTACCCAGTGGTTGTGCAGATTGGGAATTATTACTCCCACTCAAATAGTAGTGTTGTTGCATTTGGATTAGGAATACCTCGTTGGTATCTATTCTCGAGGAACTAATGCTTTCCAAAAATTTCGTATCTCTTTTGGTGCCCATTTGAGAAGATTTCACTGGCTTTCATCCTGAAATTATTGGGGTTACATGGGTTTCCATGATCTCAGCCGACAATCGGTGTCACTATTGTCGATGGAACTCAACTGGGTGGTTGTATTTGCCAATCTGAATGCTGCTGATTAGGGAAAAAAAAAGAGAACCCAAATAGTTCGAATCTTTTAAAGTTCCTTACTATACTTTGCAAGGTTTGTTCATGATATATACTTATATACATACATTGAAGTTGTTTAAGTTATTTTTTTTGACTGATGCTGTTTTATTAATTTAATTATGTGTTAAAGTCTTGTTTCTCCCTGACAAGGACTTGAGATATTAAAATAAAATGGTTTTAGTTTTGTAAATTATTGGTGCTGTGATGTAATGTTAGTGTAAGCTTGTTTCTTTTTCTTTTATAATTATGGCATAGTAAGACTAGGTTGGCTTACGTCAGGTTTCTTCTATGTCTTCCAACCTCATTTGGATTCCAAAGGCTTCCCAGTTAATATACTAGAGGATGTTGGAAGCAACATTGAGGGGTCTGAGTGCCTTAATTTTGATTTAAGGCCTTTCTGAGTTTTGGTACTTTGGTTCCGCGGATCGATTGATTCATCATCATCATCATGCCTTTGTACGAGTTATACCGTCTGGCCAGAGAAAAGCTTGGTACAGAGAATAACAGCACACGTGCATCTGATCAATGTTCCTCGTAAGTTCATCAGTATAGGCTGTTGCAAGTTTTTATTTGTGTTTGAATTTTAATTTTATTCTTTTGTTTTTTTTTTCTTAACCCTGTTTTTTGGTTTGAAATTGGATGTGTAGACCTGAGAATGATTTTTTTGAGCTAGTTTGGGAGAATGGTCAGATTTCTAGCCAGGGTCAGTCTAGTAAAGTTAGAAGGAGCCCATCTTGCAAGAGTTTGCCATCTCACTGCTTACCATCTCACAGTCCCAAGGGTAGAGACAAAGATGTAGGATATGGTGCCAACCGGATTGGAAAATTTAGAGATTTAGACTCTGGATTGAATGAAATTTCAATGTCGGTGCCGTCCCGTGAAGTTGATTTCTGTCAAGACGAAGATGTGTTACCTTGGTTTGATTACCCAACAATGGATAGTTCCTTGCAACATGACTATGATTCTGATTTCCTCCCTGCCCCAACTAGCTTTACTCTATCGGATAAAAAAAGTAATAGCAGGATGGCTTTGAGGGATTCTCATAAAACTTCTGAAGAACAAGGGAATGCTTTCAAGGATTCTTCAGCTGAGCAGGTTGGAACTGTCGAGCCCAAAGCTAGCACCAATCAGTTATACCCTCCATCATTGCATCATTGTCAAACATCTTTTGTATCTTCAAGATCCAGAACATCAGATATAACTGAAAATAACAATACTAGTAATGCAAACCAGGATGCCACCTATGGCGAAATTACCAATTTTCTATCTTCCTCAAGTGATTTTTCTAGCCCAAAGGGGAAGAAGCAAGAGCCACCTCTGCCTGGCAATGGTTCCAGTTCCACCATAATGAATTTCTCCCATTTTGCTAGGCCTGCGGCAAAGGTAAGAGCTAATCTTCAGAACATTGGCTTGAAGTCTGGTTTGTCTTCAGCAAGATCAGACAGTATGGAAATTAAGAATAAAGATGCAGCTGCAACTAGCAGCAATCCTCCTGAATCAATTGTTATTGATTCAAGTGGTGAATGTCCGAAGGAACTGACTATTCACTGTCAGCAGAATGTGGATCAATCCAAGACAGATTTGAATACTTCACTGTCGAAAGCTGTTGAACAGAATGCCATTCTTTCTAAGCAGTCAGAGACTGCTTGTAATGAGAGTTCCACTAAGATTGACCAAATTGCTGATCAAGTTCTTGGTGACAGTGGTGCTAAAGGGCAGACAACTGCTGAAAAAAGTATGGAGGCAGCAGTAGCCTCTTCCTCTGTTTGCTCTGGCAATGGTGCTGATAGAGGTTCAGATGAGCCAAATAAAAATTTGAAGCGAAAAAGAAAAGACACCGATGATTCTGAGTGCCACAGTGAAGTGAGTTAAAGTCTTGTATTTACAGTGTTTTATGTGTTTAATTGTTTACTTCTTAATTCCCCTCAAATAATCAAGAAGACATTTTACATGAAGGATGCTGAAGAAGAATCAGCGGGTGTTAAAAAGGCATCTGGAGGGCGTGGAGGTACAGGTTCCAAGAGAACCCGTGCAGCTGAAGTGCATAACCTATCTGAAAGGGTTAGCAAGACCTATGTGTATCTGTGTAGCATTAATTGTAAGATACATTTTCCCTCGAGTCTCACTTTATGGTATTTCTGATTATAATTTGTGCCTACAGAGGCGAAGGGACAGAATCAACGAGAAGATGCGTGCGTTGCAAGAACTCATTCCAAATTGCAATAAGGTTGGCTTGGCTTTATCTGTTTTTTCAGTTTTTTAGACACCTGAAAAACTTTGTAAGATCATGGAATGAGGAAGATTTATCAAATCATCAGAAGTTACAACCTAATATCCTATAAAACCAACCTGAAGTTAAGCATTTTTGTTTACAGGATTTAAATCCTCAATTTGAATATGAACTTTGATCTTTTATTTAGTATATTGGTTATAAAAGTCGGAGAAGTTCAATATAGACTACTAAATACTTTGTATACATATTCTTACATACTTGATACTCGATTCCTCATTTACTTTGGTTTTTCTGACTTCGTATCTATTATAATAGGTGGATAAAGCCTCAATGCTAGACGAGGCAATCGAGTATCTTAAAACACTTCAGCTCCAAGTTCAAGTAATGCCTTTGGTTAAAATTTTCTGATGATAAATGATATACTTGTGGTGAGAGTTTGATTCATATCTTCCTTTGCAGATTATGTCAATGGGAGCTGGTTTATATATGCCTCCAATGATGTTACCTGCAGGAATGCAGCACATGCATGCACCACATATGGCTCCATTTTCACCTATGGGTGTTGGCATGCATATGGGATATGGTATGGGTTATGGGGTGGGAATGCCCGACATGAATGGTGGATCTTCAAGATTCCCTATGATTCAGGTGCCCCAGATGCAAGGAAATCATATCCCTGTCGCCCAAATGTCTGGACCTACTGCTTTACATGAGATGGCCGGATCAAATCTTCCAAGGCTCGGGCTTCCTGGACAAGTACATCCCATGCCAATGCCGCGAGCTCCCATGCTGCCGTTTTCTGGAGGACCTGCCATGAACTCATCAGCTCTGGGACTACATGCTTGTGGATTGTCAGGACTTGTTGAAACCGTGGATACAGCTTCTGCATCTGGCTTAAAGGATCAAATGCCAAACGTTGGCCCACTAGTTAAGCAAAGCACTGGTGGCCGTGACTCAACAAGTCAGATGCCTACACAGGTATGTTTACGGACAGATTTCTAGAGCTTTTATAAATGCATCTCATGATACAGGTTCAGCACAAAGAGTTTACTTCGTTGATTTAATTGTAACAGGCATGCATGAAAGTATTAGCAATACCATGACACTGTATTCAGTTATGATTGCAAATATTATTAAATCCTTCAGAAATTTCTGCCAAATCTTCTTATGCACTTGCTTCCCTGGACAGAATTAAAAAGTGAAAAGCCTATTGCACTCTATTTCTGCCCTTGTGCATTGTGTTACTAGTCATTCTAGGTCACCTGAAATCACCAAATGAATTGTTCTAGTTATTTGATTAATATTACTTCTATAAAGAAGGTGCACCGGATGTCAACTTTGACAATTATAGATTTTACCGTTTGAATGAACATTTTCAATTTTAGAAACTGAAAGAAACATGTAAAAAGGTAAAGGTTGAAATGAAAAGTAATTACGCGGTCTTCTAGAACAAGTATTAAAGCATCGCTATCCCCATGATTAATTTTCATTTCAATGAAAATATTCTGCTTCCATTCTTTTACTCATCTCTTCATGTCTGTGTTCTCCAATTTTGTTATGCTAGAGTGAAACAGCTGTTGTTGGATTTGAGCAATCTGCTATGGTTCATAACAGCGGTCATACCTCTGGGGCTAATGACAATGGAGCTCTTAATCCTTGTCCCAGCAGATAACGTTATATCTGGTAAATCTTCTGAGTATCTATCACTATGCGCATACATGTGTACAAAGGCACATACAGACTAACTGTTGAGTTGTTCTTGCAGGTTATGATCCACAATAATACCGTGCCTGATTGAAATTTTAGAAAACGTGAGTCTTAATCTCCCTGCAGATTACCCCATACAGGATACTTTAGAGTCATTGAGGTTAACCCGATCACAATAACTGCTGACTGAATCCTAATTTCCGGACTTACGAAATTGCACGGATTTTGTAATATCTTAAGAGGTGCAACTCATTTGTACATCCATTTAGCAACCTGTTCAATCAATTGGCATAGAAATTCGATATATTTTTACATATATGTATTCAAGTGTTTGATCATATCTATCATATCGATTCTTTGGTTTAATGAAATAATAGTTTTTTGCCTTTGGCATCTATTTTCTCACCCTCCTAGCCCTGCAAAATTAATGAAAATGGATACAGTAGGAGCACTAAGATGTAGATTACTGTTCTAGTGCTTCTAAGTATTTCAGCAGTTCGTAAAGATTTATTTGAAAATTTATATTTGTAGATTGGTTGGTCTCCGATCATATTCATTTGTCACCTACCATACCAGTTACCATTGATGGTGGAGAAGCATATATTTTTAATACATCATCATCGTAGTGAAGGAGAAACTGCTTATGATTGCGAAAGCACCTTGAAACAGTTTTGTAATAAACAATCAATGCTAGATCATTATGAGGTCTTTTTACAAAAACGTACAAACATGTAAACTTTACACAATAAGTTAAAATTGCTTTTCTCGTTTATCAACAGCAAATAAAAACACAATGCAAATTATCCAAAAGAATAATACAGAAAAAAACAATCAAATTTTACAGCATTGCCTAAATCACGGCCTAGATCATCTTCTATATACACTACACTCTGCACACCTTTTGGCATTCAAACAAATTCAACTGAAAATTACGATGTATAAAAACCAACTTATATGCTATAATGCTATGCACCACGATAATGAAAAATAAAGCAAATCCGTAAATGCTGCAAACTCGTTCACTCAGTTCCATTATTTGACTTTAATGTCGCCCTTGGCCTCCGAGGAAAGGTTCTTGGAGGAAGGAGATTTGCCAGTGATAGCTTTCTTTGCTTTCACCAGGGACTGTTTAACCTTTGATATAATGTTATTTGATTGCTTTTGAGCTGGCTTGGCTGGAGTTTCTTTTGGAAGGTCCTTGGATGTTTTTATTGCGTCACTTTCCTTGGTGACTTGAACCTCAGTTTTCTCAGGCTCCACAGTTTGTTCTTTCTCTAACTTTTTGACTCCAGGTTCAACATATTCCTCTTCTTTTTCTTCAAATTTGGATGCCAAGGTTTCTCTAACAGGTTCACTTACAGCTCTAGAGATTTCTTCTACCTTTGTTTCACCGTTCCCTTCCTTCTTGTCATCAACTACTGAGCTATCATCATCACCTCTTACATTCTCCACCTTCACACTCTCTGCTACTTCAGTTGTTGCTGTCTTTGCCTCATTCTGTTCCTCAACCTTTCTGCTTTCAGCCTCTTCCTCTGTTGAAGATCCAGTGACAGCTTTAGGTGCTTCAGGTTCCTTTTTTTCATCGTCATTTGCGGCAATGGCAATCTTTTCCTCCACGTCAGCTGGAACAGAATACTCCCTTTCTTCTTTTAAGCTAGGTTCAGCTCCCTGATCAACTGAGGCTGGTTCTGGACTTTTTATGATGCCAGCCACTTCATTTGGTACCCCTTCAATCACATCAGTAACGCTTGATTCTTTATTGTTGTCCTCTTCAACAATCTTTTCCGCTACTACAGAAGGTTCCACAGTGTTTGCTTGAGCTTCTTCATTCGATGAAACTTGTGCTGTACTTTCAGTGAAGCTAGTTTCCCCCTCTTTATCAGTTTTCACAACATTTGCTTGAGGTTCTTTATTGTCATCCTCTTCAACAACCTTTTCTGCTACTACATGAGAAGGTTCCACAGTATTTGCTTGAGGTTCGTCATTCGATGAAACTTGTGCTGCATTTTCAGTGTGGCTAATTTCCTCCTCTTTGTCAGTTTTCACAATATCTACTTGAGGTTCTTTGTTGTCATCCTCTTCAACAACCTTTTCGGCCACTACAGGAGAAGGCTCCACAATATTTGCTTGAGGTTCTTCATTCGATGAAACTTGTGTGGCATTTTCAGTGTGGCTAGTTTCCTCCTCCTTGTCAGTTTTCTCTTCCTTGATCGTGTCATCTGAAGTTCCTTCACTCTTGGAGATCTGAAGCACAACTTCAGGAGAAGGTTCCACAAGATTTGCTAGAGGTTCCTCATGTGATGAGACTTGTGCTGCATTTCCAGTGAGACCAGTTTCCTCCTCTTTGTCAGTTTTCTCTTCCTTGACCGTGTCATCTGAAGTTCCTTCACTCTTGGAAGTCTCAAGCACAGCTTCAGTAGAAGGTTCCACAAGATTTGATTGAGGTTCCTCATTTGCTGAAACCTGTGCAGCATTTACAGTGAGGCTAGTTTCCTCCTCTTTATCAGCTTTCTCTTCCTTGATCAGGTCAGCTAAAGTTCTTTCAGTCTTGGCAGTCTCGATCACAATTTCTTTCTTAGTTTCCACGTCCTTACAATCTTCCACAACTTCATCATCTACTTGTAGTTGTTCACTTGGCTTTTCCTCCACTTCAATTAACAGAGGTTCTGGTTTTTCTATCTTTTCAGAAATTGTGTCTGACTCTGAGTTGCCTGTGTCTTCCACCTTCTCAGTACTGCCTTGTTGCTCCACCTTTTCAGCTTCTGCTTCGAGAACAACTGTCTTAGACTTCTCTTCTTCCTCTAGCTTTTCTGGTTCAGTTTGACTTTCATCAACTTTAACACCCACTGGCTCTGCTTTCTCTGTTTCAAAGTTGTTAGTCTCTTTCAACACCTCTGCCTCAAAATCTAGTTCTCTTGTTTTTTCCTCTATGGCATCACTTCTTTCTGCTGATTGCTCAGGAATTGCAGATGTGTCTGGTTTCTCCTCTTCCCTTTGTTCCAATGGTTGCTTCTCTGGTTCTTCCTGGTTTTCATTCACTTTAGTAACCAAAGGTTCTGCATCCACTGTTTCCGTGGGTCCCGTTTCAAAGTTAGCGGTCTCTTCCACCACATCTTCTGAGGGTTCTGTTGCTTTTTCCTCTACGGCATCAGCCGCCTGTTCAGGTACTGCAATTGTGCTTGGTTGCTCAGCCTCTTGCAATTCTTTTTCTGCCTCTTCTATTTTTTCTTCCACTTGTGTAGCAACAGGCTCAAGCTTGTCTTCCACTCCGGCCCCTGTTTCCAAAACTTGAGCCTCTTTCACCACCTCTCCTTCTGATTCTGTCGGAGGATCAGTCTCATCTGTGTTGCTTGTTTTGTCAATAGTTTCAGTTGATGCTTCTGGAATGTCTTCTGTCTTGGGTTGCGATTGTTTCTCCTTATCTGTTTCCACAGCTTCATTTTCTAGTTTCTGTGGTGGTGTTTCTTCCACACTGAGTTCTGTGGATGGTGCCACATCTGGCTGGGAATTGGCTGCATCATGAACTGGTTCAATATCACTGATAGTGTGCGAGGCCGGAACCACTTCCTTCTCCTCCTTTAGTTTATCTTCGGCTGCAATAGTTGCTTCTGGTGGCAGTGAATATTCAGTGTTTTGTACTGCAATAGCAGGCTCAACCTTGTGATCAACTTCTTCTGTTGGAGTTGGTGTTGAACTTTGTGCATCCTCAACCTTGTGATGGTCCAGAGTATCTTCAGCAGATTGTTCTTCCTCAACTGCAGCAAGCTCTGCCGTCACCTTATCTTCTGTCTTATTTGAAGAGGTGTCCTCAGATTTGTCGTCTCCGTCAGGCTTGTCATGCTTGACTTCATCTTCATTGGCTAAAGAAGCGATCATTTGTGCAATGCCTTCGTCTTTTTCCTTCTTCACGTATTGCTATATAATAAAGATGAAAAGGCATTGATGATTAACAAACCATGAATGTAAGTACAAATAACAAAGTATGAACAAGTAAGAAGGCGTGCCACAGAAATCACAGCTTTTTCCATCAACTCCAATCAACAACATACTTTGATTTAGTAGTAGTTCCTCAGATACCAAACTCAAAGATATAGGCACTACCTTGATTTGCACTAAATGCACATCTACACAGGACACAACTTTTTCTGACATGCAATGGCAACAATGGCGGTACCTTGATCTGCCATTTCCTTATGGAAAGGTATCTACTTATCTTGCATAACAATCTACTACAGGCAATGATGGAAAAAGTGGGGAGGCACGTTGCAAAAGTTTTTTAGCAATACACAATTTTATTTGGTTTTTGTCTTGACCACCTTTCTTTCTTTTCTATAAAAGATGTTGGATTGACAGTTTTTTATGTACAAAATAACCTTGAATAGTGTCCACATTTATTTAAACAATACCACAACTTTAGGCTATATATATTATCAAAATTTTCTTATTATTTACAATGTGCAACATTAACTTTATTATTACATGTGAGACATATTACTAAAGAAATATTATTCTCAAAACTTTACGACATTTTCTCAAACTTCCATGGGTTTAATATTATGAAAATTCTAAAACTTTTATATATAAGAAAATCTTTTACCAGAACTATAAATTTAGTTTAGGCAAAACACATTAAGCAGAAACATAATTAATTATTTTTTTAATTATATATTTTTTGGCCTCACTAATTTTCTAGATCCGGCTTTGGTAGATTACAGGTGTATTTTCTAGAAAAGATGTTGATCAAATTCATTTCCGTTTTCATTTTTACAAAATTTTAAGGTATGCACCTTCACCAGCCACTTCAATATTTTTTTTATATATAAAAGAAATACATGAATAATTTTATAGAACTCAAAAAATCTTCTTTGAAAGCTATTATGCAAATCCTTAATAATCAATTACGATTGGAGATGAAAAAAGAGTTTGAACAAAGTGTCAAAGCAGAACAAACTTTTTGACTCTTGTCCATGTTCATGAATGCTCTGATGAAAACAAATTCATGCGTATAACAAGTTTAAAAACAAATCACTATGTTTTTTTATCAGCAAACAAATCACAACATTTGCTGACAGTTTAGCAACTGAGTAAAGATATGAAAGCTAGAGTCTGAGAAAGAATCATAAAAGAACTTAGAATTGAGGACAGATGCTACAGAAAGAAGTTGAAGATCACGATGATGTATTTGAAAAGTGAGAAAATAAAAATGAACAGACCTGATCAGTAGCAGAAGCATGATCAGATGCAGCAGTCTGAGTAGCCATGATCACCTTGGAAGTGTTTGGAGAAGTTGAGGTAGAGAAAGAAATAAAGAAAGTATGTGGTGAGAGGAATAATTTGGTTGGCAAGAACTCCTGGAAAAGAAGGAAAACCAGTTGAACTTTAGGAAGAAGAACAACTAGTTTTCCACAGAAAAAAGCAGAAACATAGATGTTTGACAGACTGTATCACATGAGCTGGTAAGGTGGTCTCAATGATTTAGGAGGATTAGGATTAAGGTGCCACTAAAGTTTTCCCATTAAAAACAAAAAAGTATAAAATAAAAAAGTTGATCACATAGCTGTGACAGTGGCAAAGTAACTAGCTTTATTGGGGACCAGATCAGTGGCAGCAAACTCATACACTTAACCTCTGAAAATGTTTGGGCCCTCTCCTCAAACCCTTCTGCTTATTAAGATTCCTGTACGTCATTAACCTTAATTAAATTAAATTTCATCAACAAATTATGGAAACCATAAATCAACACTCATATATCAGGCCAAAACCTAAGGATCCACTGGCTATTACTAACTTATAATATTATACAACTTGTTTCTTTTAAATTAAACTTCCTTTTTTGTCAGTTTTGTTCAACCAATTTCTCTTAATCATTCATAATTGTATACAAACAATGATTAAGAGAAATTATAATGTACAAATTAGTCACCTTGAAATTTTTTCTAAATAGTTATGTTCACTTGGGTCATGATTATTATTCGGATAACATTCTACCTTGTTTTTATATGTATACCAAAATCGACGGTTAAGGAAAACTGTCGTACTAATTCGCTTAAAAATGATGAAACAGATAAGCTCATGATTTGAGGTCGTGTTTTGTTCTACGTTAGGATGATAAATTTGCTTAAGTTTTCAAACTTGTATTAAGACGTACTACTTCGATGAAAATGATGCTGCCTCATGTCACTTTATTGGTGTTCGCATGTTTTGCATCATAGGGTATACCCCCTGTTCCCCCTCTTTTGCTTCGAATTTTTCTCCATCATTTTCTATTTTTTCTTTATTAATATTATATTGTTTCGATCAACTTTATGCATGCCCCCCAAAAATTAACGATTAAACGTTAGAAAAGAAAAAAGTAATACTTTCCTTGCTTGACAAACTTTTTCATAAAACTCAAGATGTTTTTTTTGGAATTAGACATAGTTAGAAATAAAACAAATTTATAATATATAAATAGATACAAATTTTACTTAAATTTATTTTTATATAGAATTAAATTTGACTGAAAATTCATTTCTTAATGTAATTAATTTGGTTAGATTAACATGTATATGTTTTTGTTTGTTTGAGTCTTAACCTAATAATGTTGTGAATTTAAAAGGAAAATGAGTATTCTGAAGTGACAAGTATCATGAGTCATTGGTCATGACAGCTGCCACAGCCATGTTTTTAAAGATAGAAGACCAGTGTGCAAGAGATTTGTTGAAAAAATTATGAGTTCTCAATTCCACAAAAAATGCAAAGAAGCCCACCTTCTTTAGCTATTGAGCTGGTTCTCCTGCACATGTCCCCCCATCTTTGGAATCTTCCATTTCTGAACTCCTTCACTGTAAGAGTCAAGGTGGTCCTTCAACACTTAAGCCTCTAATTAATTTTCACGAAATAATTACGAGAGAGAACATTATGGGCAGGAACATTCATGCTTGAAAGGTATTGATTAGGTGGAAATTTATATAGAGACCCAACTTGACCATTAATTGTCTCCAAAAGAAAAAACGACTCTTCCACACAGAAAAGGAAATTAACAATTCGTTTAAGCCAGACAAGATTCATGTTTGGCCTTTCATTTCACTTTATAATGTTTTTTCGTTTTGATATTTTCGGCATCTAGAAGTCACATTTGACTTGGACCTAATTAACCAAGTTTTTCTGTTTTAAAAAAATGTTAATGGATTTTAATCTAAGTGATTTATGATGATATCTTTCGTTCACAAGGGATTCATATTTATTAAAGACTTTGTTGTATAGTTAAAGAAAACTTTAAAGCTGCCTAGTACTTGAACTATAACATGTGTTGGGTTTGATTTTATTATGTGTACTCTTTGCTTGTGATCACAAGTTTGGTGTTTGTTCGTAAAACTAAAACTAAAACTTTACACCACCAAATAATTAAACTTTTCTCCTTTTTCAATGGAGAATGCCGACGAGTGTATGTATGGATACATTTCTTTTTTCCTTTTCCTTTTGGACTCGCTTGATTTGCTTCTATATATGCCTTGTGTGAATCCTCACAGATTTCAGTTTTTTGTGAAGTTGACAGATATTGGTGGAGCAGAAGTTAAGAAAACGATGTTACAAAAGTAGGTTATTAGGGCATGGATGAGAGATGAAGATGTTTACACAGTAAAGTGTTGGAGTTTGGTGAAGTGAAGATGTGCAACAAAATTGGGTCAGTGTTGCTTGTTAAGGTTCATTTTGGATCCACAGCTTTTAGAGCAACTGAAGTAGATCTTGCTTTAATGGCTGATAATTATAAAGATTGTGTATTTAGCTAAATTGAGAAGCTAGTTAATGGTTTATCAATGTTGGTGGCAGTTAGATCCGTGAGATTTGATGTTTTCTTTGTTACATTTTTTAAAAATTATTTATGATAAATTCGATCTTATGCATATATTGTTGGAAGAAGAAATTTAACAAAGAGATGAGATGTAAATCCAATAATATAAATATCACTCTTTATTTAAAACTTTTAAGATAATAGATTATAAAACGATTCACAACAAAAATTATTTGTACAGAGAGAAGAATGGTTGAGATTGGCAGAGCTGCAGCTTTGTTCTCTTGCGCAGCCCACTAGAATTGTGCATGATGTCAGCTACAACACCCAACAGGCTGCATTAAATCATATTCTTGCTCCAACTCCAAACACAAACCACATCTTTTCTATTGTCGACCCAACTTCAGATATTATTTCTGTTTTGCCATTTTCATTTCTTTTTTCAAAAGTTTTATCTGATAGGGAGCTTTGGGTTTGGGCCCATATGGTTTTCTGTTCAGTTCAAATCATATATAAATTGTCAAGATCATGTTACTTAGTTGCTTTTGTTTTCTGACAAGTATATGTAGTTAAAATGTTTCAAATATTATTTTTCTACCAAAAAATGAAAATCTTATCTCAATAATAGGTTGAGTTTTAGTGCAAACTTTTGTAACATATATTATTAAAAAATCCTTTAATTGTAACAATAAGGAAAGACTGCAC
Source organism: Vigna umbellata (assembly GCF_029865625.1). NCBI lineage: Eukaryota > Viridiplantae > Streptophyta > Magnoliopsida > Fabales > Fabaceae > Vigna > Vigna umbellata. The sequence goes on along the minus strand of NC_142173.1, from coordinate 32,750,070 downwards.
ATAAAAAAATTACATGTAAAAATTACTTTTTATAAAGAATATTTATACATATTATAATTCATCAAATATAAATATTATAATTCATCAAATATAAATATAAAAAGGAATATTTATACATACTATAATTCATCAAATATAAATATAAAAAGTAATGTGATGCTAATGTTACACGGATAGGTATAGAAAATAGACATGACAATATTTTTTTTTGTAATAAATATAATAATTTTTTATACCAAATCTAATTATAATTGATATATAAAGTGGATGCGATAATATTTTTATAATAAATTTATTTTTTACAAGTGTTAATTATAAATCGTATAAAAAGTGGATTTATTAATATTTTTGTAATAAATAAGATAATTTTTAATACTTATTTTAATTATAATTGGTATAAAAGTGGACTGATGAATACTTTTATAGTAAACAGAAAAACTTTTTACAGTGATTTTAATTATAAGTGATAAAAAAGTTAGTTTTTTAAATTTTTTTATTTTAAAACAGAGGGTTCTCAAGTTCTTAATTGTCATTTTCTTATTTCTCTTTTCTCATTATTGTCTCTTCTCTTATGTGAACTTTGAACCAAATCTCCTTCTCTTTCACCACCATGCTTGCTGTCATTTCCTGTCATCCATTCTTCCATGATGTTGTGCAATGACTTCTACATTATTTATAACTTAGATCTCGTTCATGATGGTGGCTTCTATCTTCCATTATGTCATTAATAAAGTATTATTTAATATTGAGTCTCGCATTCATTTTCTTGAATATCCCATCTAATAAGATTTTGTTTTACTTTTAACCAGAGAGGGAAAGTGGCGGAGGTATAAAAGGACTGACTGCACAATTAGTTAAAGAGGACTTGGGCGAGAGAATAATAACTGGCCATGTTAAACACATACAACACATAGAAAGTTTTTTCAAAATTTGTAGTTTCTCTCTCAATCTCCATCATCAGGGAAGCCAAAAGAAGAGACATCAATTATTTTTGTATACAACTTTATATCAATTTTGGTTTAAATTTATTATAACTGACAACTACTCATATTTAATTCATTACACGAAATATATTATTAAGCTAAATACATTTTGAATTGCAAATTACTTTGATATAAGGTTAACTCACAAAATCTTAAATTATTTTGAACCAAGTTTAATGAATGTATTTGAAGGTCGGTTTAAGCTTAACTCAATCCACAAAACCGGCTTGTAAGATGAGGTTTGCACCTCATTTATATATTATAATTTGGTCTTATCTCTAGTCGACGTGGGACTTCCAACACACCCCCTTCACGCCAAGGTATAGACATCTCGTGCGTGATAGTAGAAATTGGGTGGTCCGATAACGAGTGGACTCCAACTATGGCACATAGTTTATAACGAGGCTCTGATACCATTTATAAGTTGGCCTTATCTCTAGTCGACGTGGGACTTCCAACACACCCCCTTCACGCCGAGGTATAGGCATCTCGTGCGTGATAATAGAAATTGGATGGTCCGATAACGGGTGGAATAGAAGAATAGAATGCTCACTTAGAACTCGCTAGGATAGAATCAAACTATGGATCCGATAGCGGGTGGAATAGAAGAATAGAATGTCCACTTAGAACTCGTTAGGATAGACTCCAACTATGACTTTGATACTATATTAGAAAGTGAGTTTAAACCTAACTCAACTCTACAAAACCAACTTGTAAGGTGAGGTTTACACCTTACTTATATATTATAATTTGGTCTTATCTTTAATCGATGTAGAACTTCTTATAAAATGAGTTATTAGAGTGGAAGACGATTAAAAGCGTAAGAAACGGGCACAGGACAAGAATCTGACTCAATGCTTTCACTCCATTGTTTCTTATTAATATATAATGACCTTGTTTAGGATAAGAGGAAAACCATGGCCTCAAGTTTTAAACTTTTAAATAAACTTATTTATTTTTTTATTTTTCTCCACATTAACTTTTTTACTATACATAAAGAAATGTTGTTTTATATGGTTGATTGAACATGGCAAAAAACATATATTAACAGGCGTAAGTTAATTAAAGTTGGAGATGGATGTGAAATTAGCTAAGAAATTTTTGTTTAACTAGTTTTGATTTATAATAAAAAAAATTAACATTTAAGTCTAACCTGTTACTTGTAAAATATTATTTTTAGAAGTCGCCGATTAAATTATTCGAAAGTTTATTTTATATTAAAATTTAAAATAAATATGAATTTAACTATGAATATATAATAGGTCAATAAAAAATATATTTTAAATACTGCATGAGGTATGGGGGATAGAAAAAAAAAAGATAAACTAGAGTTTATGAAAACCAAGTCTAACTTTTTATATGGTATGATATATATAAGATGCAGTGTTTATATTAATTACTTATAAGTGTATTTTACAATAATGTCTCTAAAGAGAATATATCAACAGATTTAATTGGATCAGTTTGGGCCAGAGCGTTTCGTGCCCGTTTATCTTTGGGCTAGGTTAATTTTGTTATGGATTGATAATGAATTTTTCTTCCTATATTCCATTATTATTAATCGCACTCCTATATTAATAGAAAAGATTAAAATAGTCTTCCTTAGTATATCACACCACCGATGCCTCCGTCATTATTGTTGTCTCTGCACCATCATTGCTATAGAAGAAGAAGATGATGAGAGGATTGCTGCAAGAAAACCTCTCTTTATAGAACACATTTCATGTGTTTTGGAAATTTTGTTTCGAAATATTCATTATTTAAAACTTGTTTTAGAAAATATCATGTTTTAAAAATTCTAAAAAACATGTTGTGGTAGATTTCTAAAATAGATAATCTAGAAATAACTTTTACATGATAATTTAGAAACTTACTTTAATCCAATAATTTATATAACAAATAAATCAAAATTACACAACTGAATTATGAAGGATTTGAATTCTTGTTAAACATAAATTCACCTTTTAGAAAATTGAAAAGAAGAATTAGATATTTAATATATTTGGTATAAAGGTCAGATGAAGGCACAAGCATTCAAAACGTAGGAACTTGCACCTGCGGCGGTTTCTCATTTCTTTATGCATTTTCATATTTCAAAAATAACTTTTAAGATTACGTTTTTAACAAATTTTAAAATTCGTTAAAAATTATTCTTTTAACAGAAATCTGTTAAAATTTTTGAAAAACTTATTAATAGATTTTGAAATTCATTAAAGAAGTTTTTAAAGGTTTTAATAGATTTTGAAAATATTGAACAATTTTTTTCAACAAATTTTAAAATCTGTTGAAGATTAATTCTTGAACGGATTTTTAAATATATTAAAGCACTGGGATATAGGGGTTTTGAATTATAGAGAATAATTTTGAAATTTTTAAAAAATTTGGGGTGTAAGAAGTAACGTAGAGAGGTATAGGAAGAAACAGTCTGCACCGACTGAAGCATTTCACAAGTATGGGCTCATAAACAAGAAACAGATGGGCTTAATTCTTATTCTACGGCCCAAAACGCGCAAAGCCTATTTTTTTAAATTACACAATTTAAATTCTTATTTATAAAATATTTTTGAATACATAATTTAAGCACTAAGTTAAACAAATAAAAAAATAACTTCTAAATTTTATTATATAAAATTTAAATTATACAATTTATTCTGAAAATAATTTTTAAGTTAAAAAAAATCATATACATGGAAGTGCATGGAAAATATGGAGGTGGTGGTAGAATTTGGGTTCTGTCAGACCCAAACGCTGTTTAACCTCTTAAATTCCTGAAATTGAAGAATGAGAGAAAAATAGGGTTTGTGTTCATGTATGGAAGAAAATCGTGGTTTTAAGTGCCTAGTGTTTTATTTATCCTTAACATAATCATTCCTATAATATCAAATTATAGAGATTTGTTACGATAACTGAATATAATCTGATAAATATAGGTTTGGTCGGCTCCATAAATTTTATTGAATATTGCTTTCAAATATATTTATTGGACAAATAGTCATATAACTAACTATTGCGGCAAGTAATGAACAATGAAATGTAGAATTTAGCTTAACAATGACACTTTATTAGATATTAATCTTCCATATGTGGAAACCAACGTCATGAAAGAGACAGTCCTGTTCTTGTAATAATTGCTTATTGCTTTTAGATGAGAATAATATAATTAAGATGATGTTAGCTAAAATCTATCAAATATGCATGTGCTTCTGTTTCCACTCTCATTGCAACTTTTTCATTACAAAATTAAATTGAGTCAGAAGTTTAAAAAGAATAATATATAATAATCTTTAGGTCAATTAGAAATCCCAAAATTAGTGATAATTGTGACGGGTGTTAGTAACTTAAGGACATTATACCTACCAGAAGGTGAAGCCTAAGCAAAAATGTTCGAGTTAGTTTAGTAAGACAATTGATTTAAATTCCCTATGCAAGAATAGATAAAATGATAATAAACCTTCTCTGAAGACCAATAATTATACAAGATAACACGGGTAAAAAATCTAATATTATTATCATAAAATAATATAGTCATAAATACAATTAACAAATCAGTCCTACAATATTATTTAGAAGACCAAACTAACCATCTCATAAAAATATGACGTGTCAGATTGATAATATTTTCAAAGACCATACTTTTAAATTCGACTTAATTTTATGCCAAATCAACAAATCATTTTGACTTAAAGAAACATAATTATTATTTTAAAAAACATATCCGTCCACAGATCTATGAGCCAACTTTCTAAAGCCATATAAATCATGGACTAAAGAGACCGACAAGAATGATTATGTTGAGTTTATATGATGACTTTTTATGATCTAACCAAATTAATTTTACAAACATTTTAAATCAATCTATAATGAAATCTATTCTACAAGTTATAAACACATGATAAAAACTCACATTTTACTTCTCTTTTCTTTGGTTGAGAAAATAATTTGTTGCAAAATTATAAAATTATAATATTAGATGAAACCTTCTTAATTATATGAATTTTGGTATAAGCAACACAAAAGAAATTAGAAAATTGAAGAATAGTGAAGATTTCATATTAAGATGTTGGAAAGAGAAGGTTACTAACTTTGATCTACGTTATTTCTAATAATCAATTCAGATACATTTTTACATTTTGATCTATGAGTATTGGAGATTGTTGGCGATATGAAATAATTTAAATGTTTATTAATTATAATCTATGTTAGATTTTATAACAAAGGTTTTACAATGAAGCCTTAGTAACCATAATTTTCTTTCTAATCATCCCATGCATTAATATTATACATTTAACTTTGACTAAATTCGAGTAATGAGAGGAATTCATGATTGACATGCATTGATCCTTTTGTTTAGTGGGTTTATTTGTTTGTAATCTTGATTAAGAAATTAAATATAAGAAAATCATATAACGTAGTTAAGAAGACTTAAGTTGGTAGATGTTCTGTCCCCAAACTTCGTGTTCCAAGAATTGTCTGTTTTCTTTGTATATATCATAGATGTTTTGACCTTAAACCTGTTCAGTGTTATGTTACCACAGTGCTGTTTGATTTTTTTTTTATTATGAATTATCATTTACATATTTGATTCTTGGTATTATATTTATATATTAATGGTAAATAATTAAAAACATATACGATGAAATAGGATGTATTATAGTTAAATTAAACTAAATTATCATTTTTATTCTTTGAATATCTCACAATGGAATAAAATAAAAATTGTATCTCATTTTTAAAATCAAAATGAAAAAATGAATTATTTCATTATTGTAATCATAAAATGGATAAAGTTATTCAATGTGTATTGATACATTAATCTAATGTGTATATGAACATATTCTAACATATATTTTTAGACTGGTATAATCAGTGTATGAACAGACTCGTCTAATATGTGTTATAAGACTTGTTTCATCAATGAATGAAAATACTTGTCTAATGTATATTCTTAGACTCATCTAGTCAATGTATGAAATGACCATTTAATATATTTTTTCTATACTCATATAATTAATAAATGAACAGACTCTTCTACTGTGTTACTAGACCTGTGCAATGTTTTTTCTATATTCATCTAATTAACATAGGAATAAATTTGTCTAATGTATATTATAATATTCATCTAAGTAATAAATGAATATACTTATCTAATGTTTATAGAGAGATGATGTGTTTTTAAAATAATGAAACCGGTTTATAAAAAAATTATTTATACCTTATATTTTTATTATTAAAATAGTAAAGATTCACCATTTTAATACATTATAAATTTTAAAACACCACTTTTTAGACTCTTAAAATTATAAAAAAAAAACTTGTATAATTACGAGAGATGAAAATATTTGTCTTCCATAAATTAGGGGAAAAAATCGTGAAATCAGATATGGAAGAAACAAACTAGTTTAAATTAAGAACAAGAATATACGTGTTTAAGTTGGGAGACAAGGGGAGCAAAAGGTAAATGTTAAAAGACAAGTTCTATAACAAATAACATTTTATAGAGGTCATCCAGAAAAGAGAATAGACGAATATTAATTACAAGGACTAAGGACTAAAGACATAATTAACATTAAAATTAGGTTAAATCAAAATCTAATAGAAATATTTAAATGAGTTAAAAATAAAACAATGTATTTTCCGAAATTAAAAACATATTCAATGTTTTTACTTAAAAATATATTTAAAGTTTTAAATTAAAAATACTAATAAACTTTAATCCTCTCTTTAATTTCATATAATAAAAAAGTAGATTACGGTAAAATTCAGTAAAGTGAGTACCTATCGTGAGATAGATTGGAAATTTTAATATGTCAGACTACTTCGATCTATTGATGAACCAAAAATAGGATATGGTATACTTATCTATTATTTTAAATTAAAAATTAAATAAAATTAAATTTTTAGATTATATTATTTTAAAATAAAAATATATAATGCTACTGTAACTTAAAAGATTAATGCTCTCAAATTAAACTCAAATTATTGATTATAATAAAATAATTATATATATATATGAACAAATTTTGAAAAAAACAAACTACAAAAGTGACAGAATGAAAATGAGTGTACTGACAGATTTGGCCAGCCCTGTCTAAAAGTAGAATGTTATACTTGATGATATGTTTGCAAGTAGTAACTAGTGCAATTTGTAGAGTAACATGAAAGTTATTATTGTAATGAAATAGTTGGAAATAGATAAGAATTGGAAGTGCTTAAAGTGATGAAAAAAAGTTATGAAATAATGAGATGTTTGTTGTGGGATTAGAATAATTAGGAAAAGATGGTTTTATGGAGAATACAGAAGCATCTAAAAATTTTCAAGGACATATCAATTATGTCTCCCCTCTTCTTCAAAACCCCATTATCATCTTCCAAATCCTACCTCATCACTTTCATTTCACAAATTTCCCATCAACATCACATTAGATCGTTCGTGCTTTTCATATACCCTTTGCTTTACTCGGATGCCATCGTTTACATTTCTTCAAATCATCTAAAAAATTCTTGTCTTCCAACACCCCTCTCACATTAATCTTTCCCTCTTCATAACATTGGTTTCCAACTATTAATTTATGCTTCAAGTTTCACCAATTCCAGATAATTTATACACTCAATAAAGAATAACAAGACTCAAAGACATTCTTACCCTCATATTCTTCCAATCTCATAATCATCTCGTTGTACCAAAAGATTATATATTTTGGTAATGTGCTTGTTAATTAGTTACCAATTCTTCTGAACTGTGGCATTTTGGTGAGTGCCTTCAGCTTTACATTCCAGTAAAACAATATGCATTCTCACTACTTTTTTGCTATGTTTCAAACTGTATAATTCGGGAAAAATATTTGGATTCAAGTTAGTTTTTTTAATATTTTGTTTAAATAAAATAATTCAAATTTATTATATTTTTATTTTCTTTTTATGTTGAGTATTTCACTTACTGTTAACTATAAAAATAAAAAAATAAAAAATTAATATTTCCATTTTACAAACATTAGCAAAAAATAACAAATACATATTTCAATACAAAAATTACGATTGACATATGCTAAAAAAATAATTACTTGAAAAAAATTAATAGAAAATAACAAATATTTTTATTCAATTAATTCATTTGAAACAAGACATCGATCTCTACATATAGAAGTTTAATCCTAAAGTAATAATTACAAATATATTTCTAGAATTTTTTAACAACCTGTTAACTTCTAGTATTACATTTAATATTCTACAAATTTCTATTCCTGCATTCAATATTCTACCTACAATATTCTTCCTTAAACTCTTGAATGAATAGATATATCATCAGTATGTGTATGTGAGGTTATGAAATCACTCAGTTTAGAAAGAGATTTTGTAAACAACTATGCTAGCTTAAGCTCATATGAGAAGTAATAAAGTCACAATCTAGTTTCTATTTAATAGAATGTCAGTTACATCGGAGAGAGGGGAAAGAATGGATCCAGTGTATTGATTTCATTTTATCTCGTTCATCGTACTGAGGATTTTATCTCCTAGGCTTGATTTATCCAATCCCTCTAGAATGAGTAGAGTGGCAAAAAAGACTAAATATGACAAACTAATCTCAAAGTGTAACAAAAAAAAAACGGATTAAAATGACTTCTTTAACTCGATAGCTCGACACAACCCGTTCAGCCAACCTGACAGGCTTGTCAAGCAACCCGACATTAATAAAAGAAAACTTAATTATTTATGAATATTTAACAAAGAAATGATGATGAAACTCATTTTAATTTTAAAATTTTTTAGTATTATAGTGATTGAATGATTATGTGAACAAAAATTATTTAATGTATGAATATGTTTTTATATTATAAAAAATTCAAATACACTCAATGATTTATATCAAAATAAGTAATAAATTATTTAAATGCAGTTTGATTTTCTCACATCACTCTGACAACTCGCTTGGTAGTCTACCCAACAATCTAACAACCTAAAATGAACTCGTTTCAACCGACCGTCCAGATTGTAAAAGTCCACCCATTATTAAGTGACGGACCAACCTAACCCGACCTAATTTTGGTGGTGGCCAAAGTTACACTAAACTTAAACCCAACAAGTTATCATGTTTGCTACTCTTAAAAATAAAATAAAAATGGAAATGAAAGCAAAAGCGGAGAAGCCAACTAGAAGGTCTTTGGTGCTTGAATCATGTTGCTTCCTTTCCATCTCCTTAATTCGAATTAGTCAAATGATCAAATTTCAACCTGTAAAAGTGAAAAATTGGTAGTGACAAGTTTTTGTGAGCGAATGAAATTTAAGAAAGACTACAAAAATATTAAGAAAAAAAAAATCCAACTTTTCGCCTTGGAATCGACCATATGTCAAAGTAAAGGACTTGCCATTCTGTTTCAACATTAGTAATCAATGATTTTTTGCACAAATATGAAGCAAAGAACAAAACCGTTTAATAAATAAAAGGGGACTTTAACCCTTCTTTAATCTTCATATATGTAGCTCTATTATGCATTGGACCTAAACAAAAAGCTTCATTCGAGGTATGGCCTACCAAGATTAGTATCACGTATTGGCATTCACAATAATGCCACTTATTTATTTCCTTTAATGCAGAAAAATTGAGGGACCAGGGGCTCCATACACAAAAATCTGCACATTCAAATTTTCCGAAAGGAATCCCGGCTCAGCAACTTGTGAGACAAATACACAGCAAATTGTACAAGCTACATCGGATTGAATTTGTCTCAACCATTGTCGGTCTCTGATAATCGCATTTATTCAAGAAAAAAACTTGTGATACATGTTGGCTCTTACCTTTTCTGACTAAGCTTCCTCATTTTGAAAATTTTACAAAACATCAGATACCATGAATGTATGTTTCTTGTTCTAACAACAATTAAATTCCCACTTTAATATACTCCCAAGTGGAAAAACATTTCCCTTTGTTTTATTACAAAAAATAGGTTACTCAAAGGCCGTTTTCTTTCAAGACTCACTGCATTATCATCTTTAATATTTTCATGGATATTTTATCATGATACCTTCAATTATGACACTGTGTTAACTAATGTTTCGAAAGAATATTTCTTAGAAAGCAGGTTCAGTCTGGTTGTTGTTTAAATATTGATGTTTTTGTGTTCTAATGATTGACAGTCAGAAATTGATTCCCATAAACAGAGACAGCAACATATTTGATTGCAAGAAAGCAAAGAAAAAGTAGAATAGAAAGCATACATTGGCTCAAATCACGTAGCTGACCAACTTCATTTTGGTCACTAATCAAATAAGCTGATTAATTAATTTGTAGGAAGTGTACAAAGTACAACGAAGCCGACACATACGAATGAAAAATATTATACACATTTTAGAAATATTTGGAGTTTGACTTAGCCGAACAGCTCATATGGAAATATAAGATAAGACTACGAAAGTTTTATGGATTAATTTATAATTGAAATATCCAATTAGGACATGGCTAAGGCCATGGAACCTTCACAATGTCAGAGCCAAAAGACAAGGTATCACAGAAGGATATCGATATAATATCATTCCTGTTCTGTTTCATTATTGAGAACGTGTTCTTGAAAAATAAGTGCTTCAAGACAACTGACTCATTTGGATGCTTGTGTGCCATGAATACCTTGCAGAGAATATTGTGGAATTGGCGACATCTAAGAAGGACAATTCAAACGTTGAATTTCCACTACGTTCAGATGATGTTGTTCAATTATTTTCACTTCCAGTTATGTATTTGTGTTTAAAAATCCAATTATTTGATTAGTCTTATTATCTAAAGACAAAAGAAATTCACTTCCAGGTATACATTTGTGTTTGAAAGTCCAATCATTTGATTTATTTTTCCTATCTAAAGACAAAAGCACCCGTAGTTTGAAAAAATAAAAAAGCTAATTAAAACACTATTATATCTTAATTCGGGATGTTGAGCTTGCAATTTTTAAGTATGGTTAATATGATAAGTATTATGAAAGGGAAATTTACTTTCATTTAAACTATAATTTAATTATATTTTTGTAGAATGAAAAAGGAAAAATCTCTTATATAAATTTATGGTGACACGAACGTGATTGTAAAAAAAAAGAGGCACGTTGATTGAAGATTGACTCTGTGAGATTAAAGTGAGAAAGGTTGTCTGGAATGACAGATGCTTTTGTGATTTGTCCGTAGAGGGGGGAAATGGTACTATTAACGAAAACCGTTGAATCTTTTCTTTCCAAACACAATATAACCTTTTACTTTGTCTTTAAAATTTTTATTCGATTCTTGGTCTGCCATTCTTTTGTGTTTACCAATCACACCGCCCTCTTCTTCTATCATCATCTTTCTCTCTAACATTCTGCATCCTACTGTTCAAATCACTGCGTCATATGACTTCATGTTTCGCAAAAATAACTCAAAGATTAACTTTAAAACTTACAAAATTTAATAACCGAAAGTAAAAAATATCAAATATAGTTTAGTTTAAGAAACTGATGCATTGCTATAACGAGTGAAATAGGTTAAATCTGTATAAAAAATTTGGTCATATTGATATACGTTATTTTTCTTTTTGAAAATTGACTTGATACCGAAGTACTAGAATATACATCAGCTTGTACAAGTTATTAAACTGTAATTTTTAGTTATCTTTTTAAATTAAGTAATAAATATAAAGTAACAAATAAAAATGTTTAAATAAAATTTGATATAATTTTACGATAAAAATATAATTTAAGAGTATTTTTTTAACTTTACTTTTTAATTAATTTTAAATTATGGTATTATTTTATCCATAGTGGATTTTTTTTTACTTTCAATGATTATATTTTTTATATCATAATTTAGTGTTAATCTCTTATTGTATCTTATAATTTTTATAATTAGATTTTAATAAAGTAAAATAACATCTATACTAATATATAAAGGAATTCTCTCTTTTGGTATCCACGATTTATTTTCTATTTTTCCCTTTAAGTAACATTTATTTGAAATCGAATTTACAAATTTTATCTTTTAAGTGAATTTTTTTAAAATTAGAATAACTATCTAATATATATATATATATATATATATATATATATATATATATATATATGAAATTAAAAAAAGAAAACTATTTTGTATTTTTTTTATAAGTGACTTGTTTTTAATTTAACCATTTTTTAAAATTTTAATTATTTTTATAAAATTAGTATAACTATCTAAAATATGAAAAAAAATACAAAATATAATAAAAAATTGTTCCTTTATAAAATTATAGATTGTAAGATCATATAATTATAAAAATAATCAACAAAGATTCATATAGATAACTAAAAAGATGCATGCAAGTGGAAGAAGATTCACATGCATCAAATAATAGAAAAAAACCAATAAAAAAGATTAAAACTCAACCTACATGAACAAAGAAACTGATCGATCCAAATTGAAGAGCTCGTTGTAATGATCAATCCTATGGTCTCGATTTTTCAATAAGACGAACAAAAATAAAGAGTCCTTAGAGAAAAGTGAGATAACTCTAGAAAAATGGTTTCTAGAGAGATAATCTATCTTAAAATAAAGAAACTCGTTTATAACAAAATTATTTATATTAAAACCTTTTAACATTAAAATAATTGAATCTCACTATTTTTAAATCACTATCACTTCTAAAATGTTTTTTTCTAGGTTTTTATAATTTGTTTTGGGCTTTAATATTTTATGGTAAAATCTATCAATAAAATGAGTAACAAAATTTTTACCAAATTCAATAAAAATATATTATTAAATCTATTAAAGATGGATGAAAAGAAAGAGCAGAAAGAAAATGTAAATATGATGACGGAAGAGGAAGAAAAAAAACACAAATCGCCATCCATCACTGTTAATAGATAATTTACCAACGAAATGTGATCTTTAGTAATTATTGGTAGATTTTACCATTAGATACATGATTGTCAGTATTACCAATGGACTTCTCATAATCATCGAAAAAATTTACCAACAAATGTACTATTAGATTTTATTAGCATGGTATTACTATTATTGATTGATTTTATCTCTCAATAATATTTTTCTTGTAGTAGCAATATATGTACAAACATTTTTTTTTGATTGATCCCAGTTGAAATATATTAATACTTGTTCTACGATTATTTTTCTAAAAAACTCAATAAAGTATATATAGAAAATAAAAAAAAAAATCATATTTTCTATCATTATCAATATTTTATGTAATAAAAGAGTTAAAAACAAGAAGGATTAAAATGACTAAACATTTTAGGGAAAAAAAGAAATATGAAATGTATAAACTAGTCATTTAAAAAACATATTACTTAAAGAAACATTTCATAAACTCTATCAGTTACTAAACAAATTTTATTTACCAATACTATCAATAAGATCAAATAACTTTTTTAACCATAGAAAAATAAAAACTGCTGTAACATCTCAATTATATCCTAAAATTAAAAGAAATATTAAACATATAAAAGCTCGTAATCAACCATGTTAAATTATTAAGTTGGAGTGTTCAAATACATAAAACATAATTATAGAACAATTTGTGTTTTCACTTTATTATTTTAAAATGGTATGTGTTGTTAGGTAGTAATAATTCGAAATAAATATTTAACGTATAAGATTAGTTTATTAAAATAAGCAACCATTTATGAACCAATCTAATTGTCAGTGTTTGAAGTTAACTTGAAAAAATCAATTGTGTCATATTTATTAACATGACTTATCAACTAAACTTTATTGTCACACAATTTAGTTAGGTTGTACTTATAATGAATTGGATTGGCTCCAGGTATAAGATATATTAAAAAAATATTTTTAACCTTTTTTGTGCTCACCACATAATTGTTTTTTTTTGTGTAGTATCATTAGAATTAATTATACTACCTTCTATGATTATTGTCAATTTTGAAATTTAGTGGTTTGGTCACAATTTTTTTATACAATATATCCTAGTGATTAAATGAGGAGGATATATATAAATCAATTTTAACCTTGACTCCATACATACATATTTTACTGAATTTAATAATTCGTGATGACAATTAAAAATTAAAAAATTGTATGGACTCGTACTTAAAAAATGTTCCATATTATTGAAACATATTTACTTAATTTAAAAGAGTAATTTTAATTATACTCATAATAATTCAACGCAACTAAAAATTGATTGTTAAACTCCAACAGTATTGTATATGTAAACAAAATTACTACTTAATAAACTAAGAGATTTGAAGTACAAAATTATTATTTGAAATAAAAAGTTATATACTATAATATTCGGCTAATTTTTACTATATTTTATAAAAGACAGAATCTACATATATACAGCGTGAAGTTTATAAAAATATATTAACTTACTAAATGGACTTAATGGTACAAATTTTGACAGTACTGATATGATCTAATATAAATTTGTTTTGAAGAACTAAAAACTGAACGTAGTAACAAAAGTTTCATTCATCCAAAGATTTGGTGCAGTTAGTGAATATTTGATCATAGAAAATTGTCTGCTTTCTTATATATATATATTTACATGAGAGGCAGAGATGCAAACTACGATGAATAGGGACAATTGCATTATTGTGATTGTCGCATTTGAATGTGGAAGTACAGTTGTTTATTTCTATTATTAACTTTGGTTTTAGTATCCTACCTAAAAAAACAACGGTTTTAGTATCTTACCACACAAACACAGAAGTCGTATGAAGTCAGAAAATTGACATTCAAGAAAACCACAATTAATTCACAACGTACGTAATTTTCAAATTGCAAAAAAGATGAATCATTAGGATGGTTAGTTGAAGTTCCAGCAATTTCTAAGGGAGGAAAAATGACCTTAACCCGGACAGATGTCAAAAGCAATTTTGCATTTGTTCCCAAATGATGAAACTTGTCCAAACGATCATGGTTTTGAAAAACCATCCCAAAAAACCAAAGGAGGATAAGAAGGCCAGTTTTTTCTGCATAGGGTACCTGGCTGCCAGAAAAAAAAGTTAGTCAAGAAAAGGAAAGAGCCATAGAGTTTTCAATTTTTTTAGTGTAATTACCAAAGGGCAACAAAAGAACCTAGAGAAGCTTCTGTTATCATCAATTTAATGCAGTGTATATTGTTTGCTACTCTCAGGAATTACTTGTCTACTAGAATTTTTCCCTTCTCAAATCATGTGCTTAATTTATACTTTATGTTTCTATTCTTGGACTAGATTTAGCCTGGCAGACACACTCCTTCAATTTCCTTACATACTTTTCATTTATTTATCACTCTCTTTTCTTGATATCATGTGAGAATGGTGACGTTTCGTCACACTTGAGAAGTTTCAAACACACCAGACTATACAATTTGGAACTCCCAGCTCTAAGCAGCATGGTCCATAACCACCTAGGTCGGTGAAAAGTAAGAACCCTCTTAGCTAGCTTCGTAGCATATGGCAATTACCAAAAGTTGGTACATACAGTCACATGAAGATCAGAACTTTTGTGTGTTAAAATTTTGAGATCTCTTGAGAAAATGCCAATGGGACATATACATACATACATACATAGGTAAAAACGAAACTTAGTAATAATTATGATGTGTGTTACTCTGTTGTCGTATACATACATCAGTGGATAGAAAGCGTGGAAGAATGAAGACCGTCGAAACATGATGACCCAGATGGTGGGGCCAAAGATTGTCCCGTGAAGAAGGGTGGTGTGAGGTGCCCAGTTGAGGAAAGTCAGAAATGAATTAAAAAAAGGAAAATGGTTTGGCAGTGTCCAATCAGCTCTTGGTACAACTTTCTCCTCTCTAAGGCTCCTCCTATTTATTTGATTCCCTGTCATGCTGCCATTTTATTTTCTCACTTTCCTTGTCTCACCATAATAATAACCCTTTTTAACTCAAACCTTCGTAACTCTTCCCCTCACCCCACCAAAACACCCTTTACTTTCCTAGCCATTCATTCTTCCTCCACGTACGTTTCCACAAAAACCATTGCTGGATTCAACACTTCCTCACTCACGTACACATGGGAAGACACTCTTGTTGCTACAAACACAAGTTACGGAAAGGCCTTTGGTCTCCTGAGGAAGATGAGAAGCTTCTGGATTACATCACCAAACATGGTCATGGATGTTGGAGTTCAGTCCCCAAACTTGCTGGTATATCTACATATATACATATATAGTACTATATCGTTTGTTTGCTCTCAAATTTCAACACTTCGTTGATGTAGTGTGCACAATGAATGACTAGAGACAGTAGACAAGAGAGTCATTCTAATCTTAATTCTGCATGCCAGGTCTGCAGAGGTGTGGGAAGAGTTGTAGGTTGAGGTGGATAAATTACCTGAGGCCTGATTTGAAGAGAGGAGCATTCTCGCAGGAGGAGGAGAACATGATCATTGAACTCCATGCAGTCCTTGGAAACAGGTAGTTTAGTATATAGTTAAATATCTCACAGGGCCTTTTTTTTCTCTTTCTTTTTTAACGTATCGTTATTACTTTTGACTTTTGTTCTTGTATATGTATGTTTTACTGTTTCTCATGTGGTTTGCTCGGTGACTGCTTTATCAGGTGGTCTCAGATTGCAGCACAGTTACCGGGAAGAACTGACAATGAGATTAAAAACTTATGGAACTCGTGCCTGAAGAAGAAGCTGAGGCAAAGAAGCATTGACCCAAACACCCACAAACCACTCTCTGAGGTTGAGAAGGACAAGGACATGCTACCCTCAACCGACAAAACCAATCAGAAAGCCTCGTTGGGATCCAATGAAGTGAGTTTGGTTGATCACCCAGCAAAAGCCTTGCCTTCTTCAGAGAGATACCCTCTTGAAGTTTCCACCAGTTCAACCCAGGAACTATTCCTAGATAGGTTTGGTGCTACCTGCCATGACAACAGTTGCAGGCCCTCTGATGTGGTAGGACCATACTTCTCCTTCCATCACTTCAACTATGGAACAACAAACATGGGCCTCTCTGCAAACCCCAACGCATCTCTTTCCTTCATTCCACCCTCCACCTCTTCAGACCTTAACAATTCCACCATATCCTCCTCTATGCTGCATTCGATTTTCCCAACACACGTGAAGCTCCAATCTAACGACAACCCTTCCATATCCTCCGATGCGGTTCAAAACTGGGAATCCAACAACACAAACAAAAGCAATGCCAGTATGCAGTTTCAAAGCAGCACAGACTTCCTTGAAAACACGTGGGGGGTGGCTGAGTCTGCAAAGGTTAACATTAACAAAGATGCTCAAGTGCCCCTTCAGACAGAACAAGAGGATCTAAAATGGTCCGAGTATCTTAACACCCCATTTATTCTGGGAAACACACCGGAGAATCAAATCCAAACCTCGCAATCTATCTACAGTGAGGTCAAACCAGAAACAGGATTCATAACAGACGAGTCATGTACTAGTTGGCACCATCCGCCACCAGCTTTTCAACTTTCCGATATATATAGTAAGAATCTGCAGAGATTTTCAGTGACTTTTGGACAAACCCTTTAACCTGTACGTGATATGTGGAAACTTCAACTCAACGAAAGAGACAAAGATGTTGCCGACTTAATTTCCAATGTGAACCAGGTCAGAATTTTCTCGTGAGTTCTGACCACAGGTGTGTGCTGTAAAAAAATTTGTGATTAATTCCAGCTTCTTATATATTCCCACCATTTTGTTACACAAACGTAGAGGCACCACTGCTGAAATAAGGCTTGTTCCAATTCAATGCTTCTCTCCTATAAAATTCTTAAGCCGTTCCTTACAATGTACATGTAGCTTGTGAGTTATTTTTGTGTATACAAATTCTTATTATTTTGTACCAAGACTTGCACAGTTGACATTGCATTACTTCATGGAGGCTGCGTGTGACTCAATAGTTTCAAATCCTAATATCTTTTGAGATGTTCGGGATTTGTTCTGTCTCTTTTTACAGTCAGTTTTTTTTTTTCTTGATCCTTCTCTAACTGAGAATCCATTGAACTTCCTTCTTTTTTTTTCTCTCACTGACCCTATTTCTTAAATGGGTGTCTGTCACTGTCTCCTACAGATAGAGATTGTTTTCACTTTTTGAAGGACCTGAGCACACTTCCCTTCCCCTCTCAATCACTCAAGACAAGAAAGTATGCAATACTTGTCTTCCTCTGATTTACCTCTTTCAAAAGGGTCATCGAGTTGTACACACCACACACCACACAGACACAGATAGATTTGATTACTAACTCAACAGTTGTAAGCACTATAGCTACAATGAGGCAAAAAACCACAGCAATTTCTGCCACGCACCGACTATTTCAGAAACTCTAAGGCCACAAAAAGAACATATTTAACAGCTTTCTTCGGTTAACTATTTGGTACGGACAAGGTGAAGAATGAAAAACACGGGAAAGAAAATGAAATGAACTCATAATTCAGTGTTAGAGAAGAGAACATTTATTTTATTGTGGTGTATTGGGAAGTGCCACGAAGTGTACCCATTAGAAACAAAAGGATTTTGCGTGAATGTCCTTAGCGTGGGCCAATTCCTCTAAAAGCTTCACACCAGATAATTGGTCCCTCAGTGGGCATCTACATATACTGTTGCTGAAAGTGAAAGTAGCAAGAGAAAAAAATATGGCGTGTTCTCACACAAGACATGACAGAAATGACAGAGAGAAAACAACATGAAAACGAAAAAGAAAAGAAAGAAAGCAAGCATCATTCAAGTATAACTTGTTCTCGAGAACCATTCCCCCACCATTGAAACAAGTTTTATTTTTTCCTTTCATTCTTTTCCAATTACTGAAACGGTTTTGACGAATGCTCCTCCAACATATCCATTCATAATTGAGTGGCTACACCAAACCTTTTGAAGCATAAACTTTTCACTGAATAAAACAATTAACAAAAGTTCAGGATATGAACTAGTGGGAAACCAGTAACTATCTAACCAAGTACATGGGAAAAGTCATAGAAACATTGAAATAGAGCTTATATTATATATGGAAAATGGTTGTTTGACATCATTTTACTGACACGTTTTATAGAAGTAAAATGGTCTTATTAAAAGTTAACTTTTGTACTTCTAAACTCCAAAGAGTTAGTTTAGTGCAATAAAAGACTTACACTTACACAGGGTTCAGAATCTCACAAGTCATTTTGTTAAAAGAGATAAATGAATATAGTTCTGCAAACATTTCTAGAAATTTTCTGTTGCAGAAAACAAAAAAACTAGTTTCAAAGAAGAAAGTTATTGTCGGTTACTCTTTCCTATTGGCAACTTGCATCAACAAAGAAGCTCAAGTCAAATAGTTTTGAAGCATCCATGCATGACAGTGATTTGGTTTCCCTTTCAGCTTATCATTTTTCCTCCAATTACCTGTCAAAAGGGCTAAATTTCACAAGTTATCTTGCCAACAGGAAGAAAAGATTCAGGCATCTTATTAATCAGATATGTCTCTATTATGGCGAAAATGGAATATCTTTCAGATATTAGGATTTGCTTATTCATGCTTTAGGACAATAAACACTTGCAGCCCTTGATTGTCCATGTGCACACAACTAATACAATAGTCTTTTGGATCATTAAATATCTTGAAACTTATTATTTATTTAATTTGGGGAGTTAGTGATGGTACATTTTGAATCTCCATGCATGTGAAACAAATAATTGGGTCTAGTTGATGGGACCCTACAATCATCAGTGCACAGGAACAGAACAAAAATCCTGAAGGGGATAATGGGGTGCTGACTATGAAATCTCAAGTTTGATCCTTGTAAAATATTAATGTCCCAGTTAAACAAGTTTCTTCAGTTTTAAATTCTTTGCACTCATATAATTGAGTGAGGAACAAAGTATATTTATATACATCTCTATACTATTCATAATTCATAGAAGAAGGCAAGGGCCAGAACCTAATAAAATATTTCTTGATTATGATCACAATGATTGGAGTGATAATGACGGTGTTGATGAAGCTGTGTAGTATTATTATATAGCCTTATCGATAGACTTGCTCTGGTGACAGGTAATTTGAGAATAGTTTTAAGATAGTGAAGGAGAATGAACAATCAAATGTAATATTTTTTTCAAATACCTTACTTAATCCAAGGAAATTAGTGATGGACAAAATCGATAAATATATTGTACCAAGATATAAAACAAAAGTAATTTATCTTTTGTGTATATTAATAAATAGCAAATGAAGGAAGAAACTAAAATTTTATTTCTTAAAGTTAGCTTTTGTTTCCTTTGTTTTCAAAGGGAGGAAATATCAATGTATGTTACTTTTTTCTTTATCTGCTTTCACTTCTCTTATTAAACATCTTATTAGGTTGTTTTGCTATGATATTATTTAGATTTTTTTTTCTCCTTTTAAGAATAAAGTTCACCAAACATTCTTTTATTTAAGAAACAATAAAAAGGAGCCTCAAACCAAAAAAATGTATGATATCATTTTTTTATTATGAATATTTTCCACCTTTAATACATCATATTTTGTATTTATTTAATTACGAGACAAATTATAAAGTTCAAAATTTTAGATTGTCCTGGACCTGGCTTAACAGTTCAGATAGTCCAATAGGCTAAATTTGTTCACACCGCTGGAATTTTCTTCTTACACCGACAACTTTCTTTCTTGTGGTACAACTGTCAACTTCCTTAATTAAACATATACATACAAAAAAAAAATCAACGAGTTCTACGTAATTTGTTCTAAACTAATTTTAACCAATGAAAAAATTATTTTCCTATAGATATTTATGAAAAAACTTATCAAAAACATACTTATAATTTTAAATAAGTTTATCATGAATATAAAAGAAGTCTTTCAAATGTTAAATGTAACTTTTATTATTTAAAAATTATTTTAGGGACTTATTTGATATTTAAACAACATTATAATCAAGCGAATATTTGTTGGATTGAATTTATATTTTAATTGTAAAAGATAAACTGTAAATTTTTGGCACTACTTTTGCATATATTACAGTGTAACAAAAATAAATAAAATATATTAACAATTTAGTTATAGATATAGGTATAGATATATAAAATGATAAAAAAATAAAAGTAAATAAATAACTCTAATAAAATTATCCATATGAATCAAATTATAAATACTTTTTCCACCGTTAATTGTTATAAAAATATTTTGCACTACTTTTGCATATATGAATATAATTAAAAATAAATAAAATATTAACAATTTAGTCATAGATATAAGTATAGATAAATAAAATGATAAAAAATAAAGGGTTAAATATGTTTTTAGTCCCTAAACTATCAGGCGATTTTGTTTTTAGTCCCTGCTCAGAACTTTGATGGTTTTTAGTCCTTATAGTTTTGAAACTCTGAGTATTAGTCCTCAAAAATGGACGGTGTTAAGTTTTTGTGGATGTGGCAAACGGAGATGCCACGTGATCACTGATCTCTCTGCTTCACTCTCTGCCACGTGGGATGTTTAACTGTTGAACCGAGATTAAGTCAATACGCTCTAATCATCCTTTCAGGATCTGGAATTCTGGCTTTCTCTTCGAACGCATCTCCATTCACGTTATCGCCTCTGTAACTGGGGAGTTTCACTCCGTTCTTCTCCTCCAACTGCTCCGATCTCGGTTTCGCGAACTGACCCGCCATACGTCCCACCTAACACGAACATTCCAAGACAACCCCATTATTATATATCATCATTTTGTATTTTATTTGAAGCGTCTTGAGAAACAAACGAGAGAGTGGAGGTGGTGTGATGGTACCTTAATAACGGGCATCTGGCCACCGAACATCAACATCCATAAACTCTCCAATCACTTCCAATATTTCTTTTTCTGATATCAATTCTTCACTGCCCAGCACTGATCTTTTCAACTCCCACCCATTCTTCCACACTTCCAAAATTTGTCTACTGTTTGGAACTTGGTCCACGAAAAGAGGGAATGTCAGCATTGGAATACCAGCAAAAACAGCTTCCAGAGTGGAATTCCACCCACAATGGGTCCAAAATCCACCTACAGAAGGATGTGACAAAACCTTCAATTGGTCACACCAAGGCACCACTAAACCCCTATCCCCACATTTCTCTTTTAGCCAGGAAACTTCTCCACGAACCACCCTGTAGTAGGAACGCGTTCCCCGCGGCGGCGACGGCGAGGCGCTCCTCAAGGTTGCGAGCCTCTCCGGCGAAGACGATGGGAGGGAACGCTTCCAGGCTCTTGAGCACCGCCCAGAGGTTCTCTTGGTTCGGGTATTCCGGGAGCTGGAGAGCCTTTTTGGACTTCCAGCTGTCCACGGCCCACTTGGCCTCGTGCCTCGGTTGCTGCTGTTTGCCGTCGGTTACTACATTGACGGAGTTGTCGGCTGCTTGAACAGATTGGATGGGCCTAGGTTTGGGCCTGGACCCGCGAACGGAGTAGCATTGGGTGGTGGATGAGAGTGAAGCAGATCCTGAAAGGATGATTAGAGCGTATTGACTTAATCTCGGTTCAACAGTTAAACATCCCACGTGGCAGAGAGTGAAGCAGAGAGATCAGTGATCACATGGCATCTCCGTTTGCCACATCCACAAAAACTTAACACCGTCCATTTTTGAGGACTAATACTCAGAGTTTCAAAACTATAAGGACTAAAAACCATCAAAGTTCTGAGCAGGGACTAAAAACAAAATCGCCTGATAGTTCAGGGACTAAAAACATATTTAACCCAAAAATAAATAAATTTAATGAAATTATTTATATGAATGTAATTTTAATACTTTTTCATCGTTAATTATTACAAAAATATTGTGTAACATTATAATATTTACTATTATTTTTATTATTATTTATTTGAAAATAATAGTTTGATTTGAATGATGTAAAGACTTATAAAATGACATTTTAGAAGTGACAAGGTTTAGTTTAAAAATAATGAGACTCCGTTATTTTAATATTAAAAGATTTTAATATAAATAGTTTTGTTATGAATGAGTTTCATTATTTTAAATCACATAATTTTTATAGACACCTTTTTTCTAAAATTCTCTCGTTTTTCTCTAGGAGTTCTTCCTCCTTGTTTGTATCATTGAAGAATCGAGACCGTATGATTGATCCTTATAGTGAGCTTTTCAATTTAAACTGAAGAGTTTCTCCATTCGGGTAAGTTGAGTTTCAACTTTTTTTCTTCGTCTTTCTTTGTTATATGTTGTATGTGAGCCTTCTTTCACTTACATGTATCTTTTAAGTCATCTAGACGAGTCTTTATTGATTAGTAGTTTTAATGGCGTGCCCTAATCGTGTTTGTGTTGTTTCTAAGTGTAGATAAGACATCTTGCAAGCTTGAAAGGGGTTTTAGTTTCTTTTGAGCAAGTTTGTTTGTCTCTCAAGTAAAGGGAGCTAATTGCATTGTTATAGTGTTATAGATATCTTGAAACCTGTAATTGCATAATTGAATGGTATGATGAAATTGATCTATTGGATGTTTGTATTGTTGAATTGTCTTAGTTGAGTTGCGTTGATCAGAGAACTTAGGATATGGTCAATTAAGTCAATTGGTATGTGCTCTGTAAAAATTATTTTTGACCAAAGTACTAAAAAGGAAATACCAATTTGATCATTTCAGCAGGTTCAAATTTCCTAAATCACAAAGTTTTCATATGTTGTTTTATGATACAACACTAAGCAATGGTAGGTTGACGCTGAGTGTTAGTTAATTGTGTAAACCTGGAAATATTTTAGCTCCCAAATGATGAATGTAAGTTCATTGTGTAGGTATGGAAACATTTTAGCTCCAAAATGTTGAGCATCGTAAAATGTAAATGCTTTGACGTTGAGTGGTAGCAAGGCACCGCTAAGCGCCATCCTTCACTACAAATATAGAGTTGTTTTGTTCCTGGACGCCAAGCGGTATGAGGGTGTCATTGAGTGTGACTTTTTGTGATAAAAATAACGTTGAGCGTCATGACTATCGTTCAGCACCACCTTTTGTAAAAGTTTTGACATTGAGCGTCAGGACTGCTGTTGAGCACCACCTTATGCAAGAAACCTAGTGTTGGGTGCCACTTCTAAGCATCAATGTGTATGTTTGAAATTTCTTATTTCATGTATGTTTGAGATAGAATTTGCAATGTACTTTTAAGTATGTTTATGAGTACTATGGTGCTTTAGTTAATGATAATATTGTTGTGAATATAAGGGATGACGAAGTAGTGATTTTTAAGGAGGGAGTCATGTGGAATGTGTCTTTCACTAGTATGTATCTTGAGGTACAAACTGTTTCATTTTAATTATTGACAAATTTACTATCGACAGATTTTTTCGTAAGTAAATCCATCGGTAATACTTATTTCATTTACCGACGAATTTTTTGTTCATAAAATCCATTGATAATTAAAAATCTTAGAATTGATCGATAAAATTTGTCGATAATTTAAAATATTTATTATCGATGGATTCGTCAATAAAAGGAGCGGTAAATTTTTTATACAAATTGGAGTGTAGAAATGTAATTGCTTCTTTCTTTGATCTCTTTCGTCACAACAAGGGATTTCTTCTTGTTGCAATGCCACCGAAAGAGGTTTCTTACATCTCCTTCTTCACAGTCACCACAAACTACCGCAAGTGGTTTCTTCGGTTTCCTTCTTCACAGCCACCACAGATCACCGCAGGGGTTTCTTCGATCTCCTTCTTCACAACCATCATAGACCACCGCAAAAGGTTTTGATCTCCCTCTTCACAGCACCACAGACCATTACAAGGGATTTCTTCGTTCTACATTATGTGAGGGTTTCGTTTTCTCCTTCTTCTCTGTCATTGTCATACCAAGTCACTTACTATCACACCTTCAAGTTCGTCATAATCAGTGCAAATTTTTCTTTTTCTATGTTTATACAATGGTTTGTTGTGTGAGTGGGTATTAAGTGTGTTGTAATTAGAAGAAATTGATAATAATGCTAAAGTAGAATTGAGAAGTTGATTTTGTTTTATTGGGCATTTATTGAGACCATGAGTATTGAATTGATGAAAAAATGAAGACGAAATTGAAAAAGTAAAGGAAGAATATGAAGGAGGGCGAGGAACCTAAGGATTTTTTGTCATTAGTAAATTGTCAGTAATATCGATTAATTGACGAATTTTGGACATTATTGACGTATTTTAGTTATGGATAATATCAATTTTTCTTGTAGAATGATTATCTTTAAATATATGTACTATCATGATTAATTTCTTAGATAACTTTATTAATATTATATCTATAAGTTTGAAATAAATTTATTTTATTTTATCAATTTTATAATTTCTTATATTTATATTTTATCAATTATCTTTTAAAATTGAAATATTACAATTTGAATTTTGAGTAACATTGTAATTGATATAAATGTCTTTAAATATTATATAAATGTTAGAGAAGAGAAGGAAATAATAATAAAGGGTGAAAAATAGGAATGACACTGTCGTTAATTTTCTTAAAGTTTAATAAAATTATAATATATTCATCAGAATTAATATATAATTGAAATCTAATTTGAAAATTTGTGCAGGAAGATTTGAGTTAGCAAATCATGATCTAAATTGGTGGAAAGAGAATGTGAAAACAAACTCTTTATATAATTTTTTATTTGGAAAAAATATTATCTTTATAATAACTAAGATTTCACTGAACATATTCATTATAAATCTATTTAATAGACCAAGAGTTTGACAACATGCAGATACAAGTAAAAGTCCTAATTTGGACACCAAATAAAAGTTGAACTCATTATAAACACATTTACCTCATTAGTGTATATAATATATTTATCAGATCATATAAAACTATTTAAATGATTTATATTATTTGATATTTTTAATTTAATCCAGTAAACAAATAATCCATAATCCATAATCAATTAACTAAACCTGGTAGAAGAAAAAACGTTGAACGAGAGACCTGTTAAATGTGATCAGTTAGCATTTTCAAAAATAATCATCAATAATTTTAATAAATATTCTTACCAATAATATGATTATAAGAAAAAAAAATACTCAAAAAAATTCTCAACTTTACCCTAAAGATAATTCAATGGATTGTCTTTTTTAGTAATTTAACATATATTTGTCCTTTCTCATATGCAAAGAAATTTAGGAAAAAGTCTATACATAATGTAATAATAATAATAATAATAATAATAATGATAATCTATATTTAAATTTTTAGTTTTAGTGTTCTTGTTTATTTTTCAAATTTATTCTTTAAATAATTTTTTTAATTAAAATAATTATTATATCAATTTTACCATTTTTTAAATTTAATTTTAACTTTTTTTAAACTTAACCATTTTATTATTTATAAGATTACCTATAAAATAAATAAAAACTATTTACATATAAAATATATTTATATTAAATTTCATAATTATAATATTAAGTATTATAATTTATAATAATAAAATAATAAATAAATTTATATTTTACTAAAAAAGGATATGCATGATTGACAATGATACGTATAATTAACAATGAAAAAGGATAGGCATAATTAAAATGTTGAAACGTTGAAAGTAGAGTCAGCGAAATTAGATGGATAGTAATAGATGTTGGCGTAAGAGACTAAAGGCAATGGGAAGTCGTCTATTGATAGCAAAGTCCACAGAAGCCATGAATAGTTTGAGAGAAATGTTCAAAGTTTCTAAAAACAAAATCTCAGAAGTACCATCCATCTTTAGGAAACCAAACTTCTATAAAAATGATTCTGCAATAATCACCAATGCCCATAGAACCATCCCCGTAAACAGCAGGGAAGAAGAGAACCTTTTTCTCTTTCTTATCGCTCATACTTATTAAACTTTAAGAATAAAAAAAAAAAAGAAAAGAAAATGGAAAAGAACGCGACAATGGTCTCTGCTGTTTCTCTCATTCTCGTAGTAGGCGTTGCCCTAGGCGTTGTCGCTTTTGTCTCCACCGGCAACAACGACGAACCCGCCACCTCAGGCGACACCACCGGAAAGGTGACCACCCACACGAAAGCCGTGCAAGCCGTGTGCCAAAACACTGACGATAAGAAGTTCTGCTCTGACACTTTCAGCTCCGTCAACACCTCAGACCCAACCGCATACGTCCAAACCGTGGTGAAAAAAGCCATGGACGACGTCATCAAAGGCTTCAACCTAAGCGATACTCTAAAGGTCGAAAACAGCAAGGGAAATTCAACCGTCAAGATGGCCCTTGATGATTGCAAGGACCTGTTGGAATTCGCCATCGACGAGTTACAAGCGTCTGAGATTCTAGTCAAAGAGAACAACATTAACAACATCAACGACCGCGCTGCGGACCTCAAAAACTGGATTGGCGCCGTCGTTGCATACAAGGAATCGTGCCTGGACGGGTTCGACACGGACGGGGAGAAGGAGGTGCAATCCAAGTTGAAAACCGAAAGTTTGGACGGAATTGGGAAGTTAACGGGGTTAGCTCTTGACGTTGTGTCCGGCTTCGCGGAAGTACTCTCGGGCTTCAATTTAGATCTGACTGCCAAGACTTCGTCTCGTCGTCTTCTCGATGTGGACCAAGAGGGATATCCATCGTGGTTGTCCATGCCGGATCGGAAGCTCTTGGCGGACACAGCTTCCGTTAAACCTAACGCGGTTGTTGCCAAGGATGGTAGTGGCGATTATAAGACCGTTGAGGAGGCCATTAACTCCTACCCCAAAAATCATCAGGGCAGATTCATTATCTACGTCAAGGCCGGTACCTATGATGAATACATCAAAGTTGACAAAAAGAAGAATAGAATTCTGCTATACGGCGATGGCCCCACAAAGACAATTATCACCGGCAATAAAAACGTGGTTGATGGTTATAAGACAATTAGAACTGCTACCTTCTGTGAGTTATTCTTTTATTTTCAGTTCAATGAAATCTGATTCTGGCTACGTATGAAACAACACGTGAAAATAGTATATTAATATGTGATGACCGTTTGCAGCGACGGTTGCAGAAGATTTCATGGCAAAGTCTATTGCATTTGTGAACTCTGCCGGCGCGGCGAAACACCAAGCAGTGGCATTGCGCGTTCAAGGCGATAGGTCGGCCTTCTTCGACTGCGCCATGCACGGTTACCAGGACACGTTGTACACCCACGCTCATCGTCAGTTCTACCGCAACTGCGAAATCTCTGGCACGGTGGATTTCATTTTCGGCTACGGCACCACCCTGATCCAGAACTCGAAGATCGTTGTGCGGAAGCCAGATCCGAATCAGCAGAACATTATCGTGGCGGACGGGACGGACCAAAAGAACATGCCGACGGGAGCGGTGCTGCAAAACTGCGATATCATGGCGGAGCCGGAACTGGAGAAGGTAAAGACGTCGTTTAAGACGTACTTGGCGAGGCCGTGGAAGGCATATTCGAGGGCAATCTTCCTAGAAAACACGATCACCGATGTGATTCAGCCAGATGGGTATCTTCCCTGGAATGGGAACCTGAACCTGGACACGTGTTTCTTTGCTGAGTACGAGAACACTGGGGCCGGTGCCGATCTGAAAGCTAGGGTGAAATGGAGTCGCGGGGTCCTTAGCAAGGCCGATGCTAACAAATACACCGCTGACCAATGGCTCCAGGCAAACGCCTGGCTCCCTGCTACTGGCATTCCTTTCACTCCCGGTCTCACCAAACCTTAAACTCAAACTCACCCATCAACAAATCCATGTCCTGTCCCCATTAACCAAAACAATCTTGCTATATATCCATTCTTACTTAGGTTTAGATG